>NW_027511851.1:0-20542 GCF_048772815.1 Callospermophilus lateralis
GCACAAACCGTGTTTGAACTTTAAGAGTTCTATGTTCTATATCTAAGGTTTGTTTCCTCTTGATGTAGCCTGAAGCAGGGACTGGCGAATAACACTTATATTGAAAGGGGTTGCCAAACTTTCAAAAAACTAGAGTCTCCTGAAATCTCAACATATATTTTTTCATCCAATCTTCATGATACATTCAAGTAATGATCAGTACAGCATTCCCACTTGGATGCCCAAGTTTTGTTCTTCTAGGTTGAAGCATTCGTTTGCAGTAACAGTTTGAATTTTTAGTTTTCACTCTGTTTTCTCCTATATTGACAGATGCAGGTAGAACTCTAAATCAAACACGGTTTGTGCTAGCTACTTGAAACTTGACACAATAAAGTAGTTCTACGTTCTATCCCTATGGTTTGTTTCCTCTTGATGTAGCCTTAAGCAGAGACTGGCGAATAACACTTTCAATGAAAGGCGTTGTTAAGCTTCCAAAAAACTACCGTCTCCTGAAATCTCAACATACATTTTTTCATCCAATCTTCATGATTCTTTTAAGTATTGATGAGTACACCAATCAAACGTGGATGCCCAAGTTTGTTCTTCTAGGTTGTAGCATTCGTTTGCAGGAACAGTTAGAAATTATAGGTTTCACTCTGTTTTCTCCTATATTGACAGATGCAGTTAGAACTCTAAATCAAACACGGTTTGTGCTAGCTTCTTGAAACTTGACACAATAAAGTAGTTCTACGCTCTATCTCTAAGGTTTGTTTCCTCTTGTATCCTAAAGCTGGTACTGGCGAATAACACTTATACTGAAAGGGGTTGCCAAACTTCCAACACACTAGAGTCTCCTGAAATCTCAACATATACTTTTTCATCCAATCTTCATGATACTTTCAAGTAATGATCAGTACACCAATCCCACTTGGATGCCAAAGTTTAGTTCTCCTAGATTGAAGCATTCTTTTGGAGTAACAGTTTGAATTTTTAGGTTTCACTCTGTTTTCCCCTATATTGACAGATGCAGTTCGAACTCTAAATCAAACACGGTTTGTGCTAGCTTCTTGAAACTTGAAACAGTAAAGTAGTTCTACATTCTATTTTTATTTTTTGTTTCCTCTGGATGTAGACCTAAGCAGAGACTGACGAAAGACACATTCAATGAAAGGCGTTGTTAGGCTGCCAAAATACTACAGTCTCCTGAAATCTCAACATATTTTTTTTTCCGACCTTCATGATAATTTCATGTAATCAGCAGTACACCAATAAAACGTGGATGTTCAAGTTTCGTTCTCCTAGGTTGAAGCATTCGTTTGCAGTAACAGTTTGAATTTTTAGTTTTCACTCTGTTTTCTCCTATATTGATAGATGCAGTTCGAACTCTAAATCAAACATGGTTTGTGCCAGCTTCTTGAAACTTGACACAGTAAAGTAGTTCTACGTTCTATCTCTAAGGTTTGTTTCCTCTTGATGTAGCCTTAAGCAGAGACTGGCGAATAACACTTTCAATGAAAGGCGTTGTTAAGCTTCCAAAAAACTACCGTCTCCTGAAATCTCAACATATATTTTTTCATCCAATCTTCATGATTCTTTTAAGTATTGATCAGTACACCAATCAAACGTGGATGCCCAAGTTTTGTTCTTCTAGGTTGTAGCATTCGTTTGCAGGAACAGTTAGAAATGGTAGGTTTCACTCTGTTTTCTCCTATATTGACAATGCAGTTAGAACTCTAAATCAAACACGGTTTGTGCTAGCTTCTTGAAACTTGACACAATAAAGTAGTTCTACGTTCTATCTCTAAGGTTTGTTTCCTCTTGTATCCTAAAGCTGGGACTGGCGAATAACACTTATACTGAAAGGGGTTGCCAGACTTCCAACACACTAGAGTCTCCTGAAATCTCAACATATACTTTTTCATCCAATCTTCATGATACTTTCAAGTAATGATCAGTACACCAATCCCACTTGGATGACAAAGTTTAGTTCTCCTAGATTGAAGCATTCTTTTGGAGTAACAGTTTGAATTTTGAGGTTTCACTCTGTTTTCTCCTATATTGACAAATGTAGTTCGAACTCTAAATCAAACACGGTTTGTGCTAGCTTCTTGAAACTTGAAACAGTAAAGTAGTTCTACATTCTATTTTTATTTTTTGTTTCCTCTGGATGTAGACCTAAGCAGAGACTGACGAAAGACACATTCAATGAAAGGCATTGTTAGGCTCCCAAAATACTACAGTCTCCTGAATTATCATAATATTTTTTTTCCGACCTTCATGATAATTTCATGTAATCAGCAGTACACCAATAAAACCTTTATGTTCAAGTTTCGTTCTCCTAGGTTGAAGCATTCGTTTGCAGTAACAGTTTGAATTTTTAGTTTTCACTCTGTTTTCTCCTATATTGACAGATGCAGGTCGAACTCTAAATCAAACATGGTTTGTGCTAGCTTCTTGAAACTTGACACAATAAAGTAGTTCTACGTTCTATCTCTATGGTTTGTTTCCTCTTGATGTAGCCTTAAGCAGAGACTGGCGAATAACACTTTCAATGAAAGGCGTTGTTAAGCTTCCAAAAAACTACCGTCTCCTGAAATCTCAACATACATTTTTTCATCCAATCTTCATGATTCTTTTAAGTATTGATGAGTACACCAATCAAACGTGGGGCCCAAGTTTGTTCTTCTAGGTTGTAGCATTCGTTTGCAGGAACAGTTAGAAATTATAGGTTTCACTCTGTTTTCTCCTATATTGACAGATGCAGTTAGAACTCTAAATCAAACACGGTTTGTGCTAGCTTCTTGAAACTTGACACAATAAAGTAGTTCTACGTTCTATCTCTAAGGTTTGTTTCCTCTTGTATCCTAAAGCTGGTACTGGCGAATAACACTTATACTGAAAGGGGTTGCCAAACTTCCAACACACTAGAGTCTCCTGAAATCTCAACATATACTTTTTCATCCAATCTTCATGATACTTTCAAGTAATGATCAGTACACCAATCCCACTTGGATGCCAAAGTTTAGTTCTCCTAGATTGAAGCATTCTTATGGAGTAACAGTTTGAATTTTTAGGTTTCACTCTGTTTTCCCCTATATTGACAGATGCAGTTCGAACTCTAAATCAAACACGGTTTGTGCTAGCTTCTTGAAACTTGAAACAGTAAAGTAGTTCTACATTCTATTTTTATTTTTTGTTTCCTCTGGATGTAGACCTAAGCAGAGACTGACGAAAGACACATTCAATGAAAGGCGTTGTTAGGCTGCCAAAATACTACAGTCTCCTGAAATCTCAACATATTTTTTTTTCCGACCTTCATGATAATTTCATGTAATCAGCAGTACACCAATAAAACGTGGATGTTCAAGTTTCGTTCTCCTAGGTTGAAGCATTCGTTTGCAGTAACAGTTTGAATTTTTAGTTTTCACTCTGTTTTCTCCTATATTGATAGATGCAGTTCGAACTCTAAATCAAACATGGTTTGTGCCAGCTTCTTGAAACTTGACACAGTAAAGTAGTTCTACGTTCTATCTCTAAGGTTTGTTTCCTCTTGATGTAGCCTTAAGCAGAGACTGGCGAATAACACTTTCAATGAAAGGCGTTGTTAAGCTTCCAAAAAACTACCGTCTCCTGAAATCTCAACATATATTTTTTCATCCAATCTTCATGATTCTTTTAAGTATTGATCAGTACACCAATCAAACGTGGATGCCCAAGTTTTGTTCTTCTAGGTTGTAGCATTCGTTTGCAGGAACAGTTAGAAATTGTAGGTTTCACTCTGTTTTCTCCTATATTGACAATGCAGTTAGAACTCTAAATCAAACACGGTTTGTGCTAGCTTCTTGAAACTTGACACAATAAAGTAGTTCTACGTTCTATCTCTAAGGTTTGTTTCCTCTTGTATCCTAAAGCTGGGACTGGCGAATAACACTTATACTGAAAGGGGTTGCCAGACTTCCAACACACTAGAGTCTCCTGAAATCTCAACATATACTTTTTCATCCAATCTTCATGATACTTTCAAGTAATGATCAGTACACCAATCCCACTTGGATGACAAAGTTTAGTTCTCCTAGATTGAAGCATTCTTTTGGAGTAACAGTTTGAATTTTGAGGTTTCACTCTGTTTTCTCCTATATTGACAAATGTAGTTCGAACTCTAAATCAAACACGGTTTGTGCTAGCTTCTTGAAACTTGAAACAGTAAAGTAGTTCTACATTCTATTTTTATTTTTTGTTTCCTCTGGATGTAGACCTAAGCAGAGACTGACGAAAGACACATTCAATGAAAGGCATTGTTAGGCTCCCAAAATACTACAGTCTCCTGAATTATCATAATATTTTTTTTTCCGACCTTCATGATAATTTCATGTAATCAGCAGTACACCAATAAAACGTTTATGTTCAAGTTTCGCTCTCCTAGGTTGAAGCATTCGTTTGCAGTAACAGTTTGAATTTTTAGTTTTCACTCTGTTTTCTCCTATATTGACAGATGCAGTTCGAACTCTAAATCAAACATGGTTTGTGCTAGCTTCTTGAAACTTGACACAATAAAGTAGTTCTACGTTCTATCTCTATGGTTTGTTTCCTCTTGATGTAGCCTTAAGCAGAGACTGGCGAATAACACTTTCAATGAAAGGCGTAGTTAAGCTTCCAAAAAACTACCGTCTCCTGAAATCTCAACATACATGTTTTTCATCCAATTTTCATGATTCTTTTAAGTATTGATGAGTACACCAATCAAACGTGGATGCCCAAGTTTGTTCTTCTAGGTTGTAGCATTCGTTTGCAGGAACAGTTAGAAATTATAGGTTTCTCTCTGTTTTCTCCTATATTGACAGATGCAGTTAGAACTCTAAATCAAACACGGTTTGTGCTAGCTTCTTGAAACTTGACACAATAAAGTAGTTCTACGTTCTATCTCTAAGGTTTGTTTCCTCTTGTATCCTAAAGCTGGGACTGGCGAATAACACTTATACTGAAAGGGGTTGCCAAACTTCCAACACACTAGAGTCTCCTGAAATCTCAACATATACTTTTTCATCCAATCTTCATGATACTTTCAAGTAATGATCAGTACACCAATCCCACTTGGATGCCAAAGTTTAGTTCTCCTAGATTGAAGCATTCTATTGGAGTAACAGTTTGAATTTTTAGGTTTCACTCTGTTTTCCCCTATATTGACAGATGCAGTTAGAACTCTAAATCAAACACGGTTTGTGCTAGCTTCTTGAAACTTGACACAATAAAGTAGTTCTACGTTCTATCTCTAAGGTTTGTTTCCTCTTGTATCCTAAAGCTGGGACTGGCGAATAACACTTATACTGAAAGGGGTTGCCAAACTTCCAACACACTAAAGTCTCCTGAAATCTCAACATATATTTTTTCATCCAATCTTCATGATACTTTCAAGTAATGATCAGTACACCAATCCCACTTGGATGCGAAAGTTTAGTTCTCCTAGATTGAAGCATTCTTTTGGAGTAACAGTTTGAATTTTTAGGTTTCACTCTGTTTTCTCCTATATTGACAAATGTAGTTCGAACTCTAAATCAAACACGGTTTGTGCTAGCTTCTTGAAACTTGAAACAGTAAAGTAGTTCTACATTCTATTTTTATTTTTTGTTTCCTCTGGATGTAGACCTAAGCAGAGACTGACGAAAGACACATTCAATGAAAGGCGTTGTTAGGCTGCCAAAATACTACAGGCTCCTGAAATCTCAACATATTTTTTTTTCCGACCTTCATGATAATGTCAAGTAATGAGTAGTACACCAATTAAACGTGGATGTTCAAGTTCCGTTCTCCTAGCTTGAAGCATTCGTTTGCCGTAACAGTTTGAATTATTAGTTTTCACTCTGTTTTCTCCTATATTGACAGATGCAGTTCGAACTCTAAATCAAACATGGTTTGTGCTAGCTTCTTGAAACTTGACACAATAAAGTAGTTCTACGTTCTATCTCTATGGTTTGTTTCCTCTTGATGTAGCCTTAAGCAGAGACTGGCGAATAACACTTTCAATGAAAGGCGTTGTTAAGCTTCCAAAAAACTACCGTCTCCTGAAATCTCAACATATATTTTTTCATCCAATCTTCATGATTCTTTCAAGAATTGATCAGTACACCAATCAAACGTGGATGCCCATGTTTTGTTCTTCTTGTTTGTAGCATTCGTTTGCAGGAACAGTTAGAAATTATAGGTTTCACTCTGTTTTCTCCTATATTGACAGATGCAGTTAGAACTCTAAATCAAACACGGTTTGTGCTAGCTTCTTGAAACTTGACACAGTAAAGTAGTTCTACGATCTATCTCTAAGGTTTGTTTCCTCTTGTATCCTAAAGCTGGGACTGGCGAATAACACTTATACTGAAAGGGGTTGCCAAACTTCCAACACACTAGAGTCTCCTGAAATCTCAACATATATTTTTTCATCCAATCTTCATGATACTTTCAAGTTAGATCAGTACACCAATCTCACTTTAATGTCAAAGTTTAGTTCTCCTAGATTGAAGCATTCTTTTGGAGTAACAGTTTGAATTTTTAGGTTTCACTCTGTTTTCTCCTATATTGACAAATGTAGTTCGAACTCTAAATCAAACACGGTTTGTGCTAGCTTCTTGAAACTTGAAACAGTAAAGTAGTTCTACATTCTATTTTTATTTTTTGTTTCCTCTGGATGTAGACCTAAGCAGAGACTGACGAAAGACACATTCAATGAAAGGCGTTGTTAGGCTGCCAAAATACAACAGGCTCCTGAAATCTCAACATATTTTTATTTCCGACCTTCATGATAATTTCAAGTAATGAGCAGTACACCAATAAAACGTGGATGTTCAAGTTCCGTTCTCCTAGGTTGAAGCATTCGTTTGCAGTAACAGTTTGAATTTTTAGTTTTCAATCTGTTTTCTCCTATATTGACAGATGCAGTTCGATCTCTAAATCAAACATGGTTTGTGCTAGCTTCTTGAAACTTGACACAATAAAGTAGCTCTACGTTCTATCTCTAAGGTTTGTTTCCTCTTGTATCCTAAAGCTGGGACTGGCGAATAACACTTATACTGAAAGGGGTTGCCAAACTTCCAACACAATAGAGTCTCCTGAAATCTCAACATATATTTTTTCATTAAAATCTTCATGATACTTTCAAGTAATGATCAGTACACCAATCCCACTTGGATGCCAAAGTTTAGTTCTCCTAGATTGAAGCATTCTTTTGGAGTAACAGCTTGAATTTTTAGGTTTCACTCTGTTTTCCCCTATATTGACAGATGCAGTTAGAACTCTAAATCAAACACGGTTTGTGCTAGCTTCTTGAAACTTGACACAATAAAGTAGTTCTACGTTCTATCTCTAAGGTTTGTTTCCTCTTGTATCCTAAAGCTGGGACTGGCGAATAACACTTATACTGAAAGGGGTTGCCAAACTTCCAACACACTAAAGTCTCCTGAAATCTCAACATATATTTTTTCATCCAATCTTCATGATACTTTCAAGTAATGATCAGTACACCAATCCCACTTGGATGCGAAAGTTTAGTTCTCCTAGATTGAAGCATTCTTTTGGAGTAACAGTTTGAATTTTTAGGTTTCACTCTGTTTTCTCCTATATTGACAAATGTAGTTCGAACTCTAAATCAAACACGGTTTGTGCTAGCTTCTTGAAACTTGAAACAGTAAAGTAGTTCTACATTCTATTTTTATTTTTTGTTTCCTCTGGATGTAGACCTAAGCAGAGACTGACGAAAGACACATTCAATGAAAGGCGTTGTTAGGCTGCCAAAATACTACAGGCTCCTGAAATCTCAACATATTTTTTTTTCCGACCTTCATGATAATGTCAAGTAATGAGTAGTACACCAATTAAACGTGGATGTTCAAGTTCCGTTCTCCTAGCTTGAAGCATTCGTTTGCCGTAACAGTTTGAATTATTAGTTTTCACTCTGTTTTCTCCTATATTGACAGATGCAGTTCGAACTCTAAATCAAACATGGTTTGTGCTAGCTTCTTGAAACTTGACACAATAAAGTAGTTCTACGTTCTATCTCTATGGTTTGTTTCCTCTTGATGTAGCCTTAAGCAGAGACTGGCGAATAACACTTTCAATGAAAGGCGTTGTTAAGCTTCCAAAAAACTACCGTCTCCTGAAATCTCAACATATATTTTTTCATCCAATCTTCATGATTCTTTCAAGAATTGATCAGTACACCAATCAAACGTGGATGCCCATGTTTTGTTCTTCTTGTTTGTAGCATTCGTTTGCAGGAACAGTTAGAAATTATAGGTTTCACTCTGTTTTCTCCTATATTGACAGATGCAGTTAGAACTCTAAATCAAACACGGTTTGTGCTAGCTTCTTGAAACTTGACACAGTAAAGTAGTTCTACGATCTATCTCTAAGGTTTGTTTCCTCTTGTATCCTAAAGCTGGGACTGGCGAATAACACTTATACTGAAAGGGGTTGCCAAACTTCCAACACACTAGAGTCTCCTGAAATCTCAACATATATTTTTTCATCCAATCTTCATGATACTTTCAAGTTAGATCAGTACACCAATCTCACTTTAATGTCAAAGTTTAGTTCTCCTAGATTGAAGCATTCTTTTGGAGTAACAGTTTGAATTTTTAGGTTTCACTCTGTTTTCTCCTATATTGACAAATGTAGTTCGAACTCTAAATCAAACACGGTTTGTGCTAGCTTCTTGAAACTTGAAACAGTAAAGTAGTTCTACATTCTATTTTTATTTTTTGTTTCCTCTGGATGTAGACCTAAGCAGAGACTGACGAAAGACACATTCAATGAAAGGCGTTGTTAGGCTGCCAAAATACAACAGGCTCCTGAAATCTCAACATATTTTTATTTCCGACCTTCATGATAATTTCAAGTAATGAGCAGTACACCAATAAAACGTGGATGTTCAAGTTCCGTTCTCCTAGGTTGAAGCATTCGTTTGCAGTAACAGTTTGAATTTTTAGTTTTCAATCTGTTTTCTCCTATATTGACAGATGCAGTTCGATCTCTAAATCAAACATGGTTTGTGCTAGCTTCTTGAAACTTGACACAATAAAGTAGCTCTACGTTCTATCTCTAAGGTTTGTTTCCTCTTGTATCCTAAAGCTGGGACTGGCGAATAACACTTATACTGAAAGGGGTTGCCAAACTTCCAACACAATAGAGTCTCCTGAAATCTCAACATATATTTTTTCATTAAAATCTTCATGATACTTTCAAGTAATGATCAGTACACCAATCCCACTTGGATGCCAAAGTTTAGTTCTCCTAGATTGAAGCATTCTTTTGGAGTAACAGCTTGAATTTTTAGGTTTCACTCTGTTTTCTCCTATATTGACAAATGTAGTTCGAACTCTAAATCAAACACGGTTTGTGCTAGCTTCTTGAAACTTGAAACAGTAAAGTAGTTCTACATTCTATTTTTATTTTTTGTTTCCTCTGGATGTAGACCTAAGAAGAGACTGACAAAGACACATTCAATGAAAGGCGTTGTTAGGCTGCCAAAATACTACAGGCTCCTGAAATCTCAACATATTTTTTTTTTCCGACCTTCATGATAATGTCAAGTAATGAGCAGTACACCAATAAAACGTGGATGTTCAAGTTCCGTTCTCCTAGCTTGAAGCATTCGTTTGCCGTAACAGTTTGAAATTTTAGTTTTCACTCTGTTTTCTCCTATATTGACAGATGCAGTTCGAACTCTAAATCAAACATGTTTTGTGCTAGCTTCTTGAAACTTGACACAATAAAGTAGTTCTACGTTCTATCTCTAAGGTTTGTTTCCTCTTGATGTAGCCTTAAGCAGAGACTGGCGAATAACACTTTCAATGAAAGGCGTTGTTAAGCTTCCAAAAAACTACCGTCTCCTGAAATCTCAACATATATTTTTTCATCCAATCTTCATGATTCTTTCAAGTATTGATCAGTACACCAATAAAACGTGGATGCCCAAGTTTTGTTCTTCTAGGTTGTAGCATTCGTTTGCAGGAACAGTTAGAAATTATAGGTTTCACTCTATTTTCTCCTATATTGACAGATGCAGTTAGAACTCTAAATCAAACACGGTTTGTGCTAGCT
Organism: Callospermophilus lateralis; assembly: GCF_048772815.1. Taxonomy (NCBI): domain Eukaryota; kingdom Metazoa; phylum Chordata; class Mammalia; order Rodentia; family Sciuridae; genus Callospermophilus; species Callospermophilus lateralis. Next base: position 10,066 of record NW_027511851.1, read on the forward strand.
TCTTGAAACTTGACACAGTAAAGTAGTTCTACGTTCTATCTCTAAGGTTTGTTTCCTCTTGTATCCTAAAGCTGGGACTGGCGAATAACACTTATACTGAAAGGGGTTGCCAATCTTTCAACACACTAGAGTCTCCTGAAATCTCAACATATATTTTTTCATCCGATCTTCATGATACTTTCAAGTAATGATCAGTACACCAATCCCACTTGGAAGCCAAAGTTTAGTTCTCCTAGATTGAAGCATTCTTTTGGAGTAACAGTTTGAATTTTTAGGTTTCACTCTGTTTTCTCCTATATTGACAAATGTAGTTCGAACTCTAAATCAAACAGGGTTTGTGCTAGCTTCTTGAAACTTGATACAGTAAAGTAGTTCTACATTCTATTTTTATTTTTTGTTTCCTCTGGATGTAGACCTAAGCAGAGACTGACGAAAGACACATTCAATGAAAGGCGTTGTTAGGCTGCCAAAATACTACAGGCTCCTGAAATCTCAACATATTTTTCTTTCCGACCTTCATGATAATGTCAAGTAATGAGCAGTACACCAATAAAACGTGGATGTTCAAGTTCCGTTCTCCTAGCTTGAAGCATTCGTTTGCCGTAACAGTTTGAATTTTTAGTTTTCACTCTGTTTTCTCCTATATTGACAGATGCAGTTCGAACTCTAAATCAAACATGGTTTGTGCTAGCTTCTTGAAACTTGACACAATAAAGTAGTTCTACGTTCTATCTCTATGGTTTGTTTCCTCTTGATGTAGCCTTAAGCAGAGACTGGCGAATAACACTTTCAATGAAAGGCGTTGTTAAGCTTCCAAAAAACTACCGTCTCCTGAAATCTCAACATATATTTTTTCATCCAATCTTCATGATTCTTTCAAGTATTGATCAGTACACCAATCAAACGTGGATTCCCAAGTTTTGTTCTTCTAGGTTGTAGCATTCGTTTGCAGGAACAGTTAGAAATTATAGGTTTCACTCTGTTTTCTCCTATATTGACAGATGCAGTTAGAACTCTAAATCAAACACGGTTTGTGCTAGCTTCTTGAAACTTGACACAGTAAAGTAGTTCTACGATCTATCTCTAAGGTTTGTTTCCTCTTGTATCCTAAAGCTGGGACTGGCGAATAACACTTATACTGAAAGGGGTTGCCAAACTTCCAACACGCTAGAGTCTCCTGAAATCTCAACATATATTTTTTCATACAATCTTCATGATACTTTCAAGTTAGATCAGTACACCAAACCCACTTTAATGTCAAAGTTTAGTTCTCCTAGATTGAAGCATTCTTTTGGAGTAACAGTTTGAATTTTTAGGTTTCACTCTGTTTTCTCCTATAGTGACAAATGTAGTTCGAACTCTAAATCAAACACGGTTTGTGCTAGCTTCTTGAAACTTGAAACAGTAAAGTAGTTCTACATTCTATTTTTACTTTTTGTTTCCTCTGGATGTAGACCTAAGCAGAGACTGACGAAAGACACATTCAATGAAAGGCGTTGTTAGGCTGCCAAAATACTACAGGCTCCTGAAATCTCAACATATTTTTCTTTCCGACCTTCATGTTAATTTCAAGTAATGAGCAGTACACCAATAAAACGTGGATGTTCAAGTTCCGTTCTCCTAGCTTGAAGCATTCGTTTGCAGTAACAGTTTGAATTTTTAGTTTTCACTTTGTTTTCTCCTATATTGACAGATGCAGTTCGAACTCTAAATCAAACATGGTTTGTGCTAGCTTCTTGAAACTTGACACAATAAAGTAGATCTACGTTCTATCTCTAAGGTTTGTTTCCTCTTGTATCCTAAAGCTGGGACTGGCGAATAACACTTATACTGAAAGGGGTTGCCAAACTTCCAACACACTAGAGTCTCCTGAAATCTCAACATATATTTTTTCATTAAAATCTTCATGATACTTTCAAGTAATGATCAGTACACCAATCCCACTTGGATGCCAAAGTTTAGTTCTCCTAGATTGAAGCATTCTTTTGGAGTAACAGTTTGAATTTTTAGGTTTCACTCTGTTTTCTCCTATATTGACAAATGTAGTTCGAACTCTAAATCAAACACGGTTTGTGCTAGCTTCTTGAAACTTGAAACAGTAAAGTAGTTCTACATTCTATTTTTATTTTTTGTTTCCTCTGGATGTAGACCTAAGCAGAGACTGACGAAAGACACATTCAATGAAAGGCGTTGTTAGGCTGCCAAAATACTACAGGCTCATGAAATCTCAACATATTTTTTTTCCGACCTTCATGATAATTTCAAGTAATGAGCAGTACACCAATAAAACGTGGATGTTCAAGTTTCGTTCTCCTAGCTTGAAGCATTCGTTTGCAGTAACAGTTTGAATTTTTAGTTTTCACTCTGTTTTCTCCTATATTGACAGATGCAGTTCAAACTCTAAATCAAACATGGTTTGTGCTAGCTTCTTGAAACTTGACACAATAAAGTAGTTCTACGTTCTATCTCTAAGGTTTGTTTCCTCTTGATGTAGCCTTAAGCAGAGACTGGCGAATAACACTTTCAATGAAAGGCGTTGTTAAGCTTCCAAATAACAACCGTCTCCTGAAATCTCAACATATATTTTTTCATCCAATCTTCATGATTCTTTCAAGTATTGATCAGTACACCATTCAAACGTGGATGCCCAAGTTTTGTTCTTCTAGGTTGTAGCATTCGTTTGCAGGAACAGTTAGAAATTATAGGTTTCACTCTGTTTTCTCCTATATTGACAGATGCAGTTAGAACTCTAAATCAAACACGGTTTGTGCTAGCTTCTTGAAACTTGACACAGTAAAGTAGTTCTACGTTCTATCTGTAAGGTTTGTTTCCTCTTGTATCCTAAAGCTGGGACTGGCGAATAACACTTATACTGAAAGAGGTTGCCAATCTTCCAACACACTAGAGTCTCCTGAAATCTCAACATATATTTTTTCATCCGATCTTCATGATACTTTCAAGTAATGATCAGTACACCAATCCCACTTGGAAGCCAAAGTTTAGTTCTCCTAGATTGAAGCATTCTTTTGGAGTAACAGTTTGAATTTTTAGGTTTCACTCTGTTTTCTCCTATATTGACAAATGTCGTTCGAACTCTAAATCAAACACGGTTTGTGCTAGCTTCTTGAAACTTGAAACAGTAAAGTAGTTCTACATTCTATTTTTATTTTTTGTTTCCTCTGGATGTAGACCTAAGCAGAGACTGACGAAAGACACATTCAATGAAAGGCGTTGTTAGGCTGCGAGAATGCTACAGGCTCCTGAAATCTCAACATATTTTTTTTTCCGACCTTCATGATAATTTCAAGTAATGAGCAGTACACCAATAAAACGTGGATGTTCAAGTTCCGTTCTCCTAGGTTGAAGCATTCGTTTGCCGTAACAGTTTGAATTTTTAGTTTTCACTCTGTTTTCTCCTATATTGACAGATGCAGTTCGAACTCTAAATCAAACATGGTTTGTGCTAGCTTCTTGAAACTTGACACAATAAAGTAGTTCTACGTTCTATCTCTAAGGGTTGTTTCCTCTTGATGTACCCTTAAGCAGAGACTGGCGAATAACACTTTCAATGAAAGGCGTTGTTAAGCTTCCAAAAAACTACCGTCTCCTGAAATCTCAACATATATTTTTTCATCCAATCTTCATGATTCTTTCAAGTATTGATCAGTACACCAATCAAACGTGGATGCCCAAGTTTTGTTCTTCTAGGTTGTAGCATTCGTTTGCAGGAACAGTTAGAAAATATAGGTTTCACTCTGTTTTCTCCTATATTGACAGATGCAGTTAGAACTCTAAATCAAACACGGTTTGTGCTAGCTTCTTGAAACTTGACACAGTAAAGTAGTTCTACGATCTATCTCTAAGGTTTGTTTCCTCTTGTATCCTAAAGCTGGGACTGGCGAATAACACTTATACTGAAAGGGGTTGCCAAACTTCCAACACACTAGAGTCTCCTGAAATCTCAACATATATTTTTTCATACAATCTTCATGATAATTTCAAGTTAGATCAGTACACCAATCCCACTTTAATGTCAAAGTTTAGTTCTCCTAGATTGAAGCATTCTTTTGGAGTAACAGTTTGAATTTTTAGGTTTCACTCTGTTTTCTCCTATAGTGACAAATGTAGTTTGAACTCTAAATCAAACACGGTTTGTGCTAGCTTCTTGAAACTTGAAACAGTAAAGTAGTTCTACATTCTATTTTTACTTTTTGTTTCCTCTGGATGTAGACCTAAGCAGAGACTGACGAAAGACACATTCAATGAAAGGCGTTGTTAGGCTGCTAAAATACTACAGGCTCCTGAAATCTCAACATATTTTTTTTTCCGACCTTCATGATAATTTCAAGTAATGAGCAGTACACCAATAAAACGTGGATGTTCAAGTTTCGTTCTCCTAGCTTGAAGCATTCGTTTGCAGTAACAGTTTGAATTTTTAGTTTTCACTCTGTTTTCTCCTATATTGACAGATGCAGTTCGAACTCTAAATCAAACATGGTTTGTGCTAGCTTCTTGAAACTTGACACAATAAAGTAGTTCTACGTTCTATCTCTAAGGTTTGTTTCCTCTTGATGTAGCCTTAAGCAGAGACTGGCGAATAACACTTTCAATGAAAGGGGTTGCCAAACTTCCAACACACTAGAGTCTCCTGAAATCTCAACATATATTTTTTCATCCAATCTTCATGATTCTTTCAAGTATTGATCAGTACACCAATCAAAGGTGGATGCCCAAGTTTTGTTCTTCTAGGTTGTAGCATTCGTTTGCAGGAACAGTTAGAAATTATAGGTTTCACTCTGTTTTCTCCTATATTGACAGATGCAGTTAGAACTCTAAATCAAACACGGTTTGTGCTAGCTTCTTGAAACTTGACACAATAAAGTAGTTCTACGTTCTATCTCTAAGGTTTGTTTCCTCTTGTATCCTAAAGCTGGGACTGGCGAATAACACTTATACAGAAAGGGGTTGCCAAACTTCCAACACACTAGAGTCTCCTGAAATCTCAACATATATTTTTTCATCCAATCTTCATGATACTTTCAAGTAATGATCAGTACACGAATCCCACTTGGATGCGAAAGTTTAGTTCTCCTAGATTGAAGCATTCTTTTGGAGTAACAGTTTGAATTTTTAGGTTTCACTCTGTTTTCTCCTATATTGACAAATGTAGTTCGAACTCTAAATCAAACAGGGTTTGTGCTAGCTTCTTGAAACTTGATACAGTAAAGTAGTTCTACATTCTATTTTTATTTTTTGTTTCCTCTGGATGTAGACCTAAGCAGAGACTGACGAAAGACACATTCAATGAAAGGCGTTGTTAGGCTGCCAAAATACTACAGTCTCCTGAAATCTCAACATATTTTTTTTCCGACCTTCATGATAATTTCAAGTAATGAGCAGTACACCAATAAAACGTGGATGTTCAAGTTTCGTTCTCCTAGCTTGAAGCATTCGTTTGCAGTAACAGTTTGAATTTTTAGTTTTCACTCTGTTTTCTCCTATATTGACAGATGCAGTTCGAACTCTAAATCAAACATGGTTTGTGCTAGCTTCTTGAAACTTGACACAATAAAGTAGTTCTACGTTCTATCTCTAAGGTTTGTTTCCTCTTGATGTAGCCTTAAGCAGAGACTGGCGAATAACACTTTCAATGAAAGGCGTTGTTAAGCTTCCAAATAACTACTGTCTCCTGAAATCTCTACATATATTTTTTCATCCAATCTTCATGATTCTTTCAAGTATTGATCAGTACACCAATCAAACGTGGATGCCCAAGTTTTGTTCTTCTAGGTTGTAGCATTCGTTTGCAGGAACAGTTAGAAATTATAGGTTTCACTCTGTTTTCTCCTATATTGACAGATGCAGTTAGAACTCTAAATCAAACACGGTTTGTGCTAGCTTCTTGAAACTTGACACAGTAAAGTAGTTCTACGTTCTATCTCTAAGGTTTGTTTCCTCTTGTATCCTAAAGCTGGGACTGGCGAATAACACTTATACTGAAAGGGGTTGCCAATCTTCCAACACACTAGAGTCTCCTGAAATCTCAACATATATTTTTTCATCCGATCTTCATGATACTTTCAAGTAATGATCAGTACACCAATCCCACTTGGAAGCCAAAGTTTAGTTCTCCTAGATTGAAGCATTCTTTTGGAGTAACAGTTTGAATTTTTAGGTTTCACTCTGTTTTCTCCTATATTGACAAATGTAGTTCGAACTCTAAATCAAACACGGTTTGTGCTAGCTTCTTGAAACTTGAAACAGTAAAGTAGTTCTACATTCTATTTTTATTTTTTGTTTCCTCTGGATGTAGACCTAAGCAGAGACTGACGAAAGACACATTCAATGAAAGGCGTTGTTAGGCTGCCAAAATACTACAGTCTCCTGAAATCTCAACATATTTTTTTTCCGACCTTCATGATAATTTCAAGTAATGAGCAGTACACCAATAAAACGTGGATGTTCAAGTTTCATTCTCCTAGGTTTAAGCATTCGTTTGCAGTAACAGTTTGAATTTTTAGTTTTCACTCTGTTTTCTCCTATATTGACAGATGCAGTTCAAACTCTAAATCAAACATGGTTTGTGCTAGCTTCTTGAAACTTGACACAATAAAGTAGTTCTACGTTCTATCTCTAAGGTTTGTTTCCTCTTGATGTAGCCTTAAGCAGAGACTGGCGAATAACACTTTCAATGAAAGGCGTTGTTAAGCTTCCAAAAAACTACAGTCTCCTGAAATCTCAACATATGTTTTTTCATCCAATCTTCATGATTCTTTCAAGTATTGATCAGTACACCAATCAAACGTGGATACCCAAGTTTTGTTCTTCTAGGTTGTAGTATTCGTTTGCAGGAACAGTAAGAAAATATAGGTTTCACTCTTTTTTCTCCTATATTGACAGATGCAGTTAGAACTGTAAATCAAACACGGTTTGTGCTAGCTTCTTGAAACTTGACAGAATAAAGTAGTTCTACGTTCTATCTCTAAGGTTTGTTTACTCTTGTATCCTAAAGCTGGGACTGGCGAATAACACTTATACTGAAAGGGGTTGCCAAACTTCCAACACACTAGAGTCTCCTGAAATCTCAACATATATTTGTTCATCCAATCTTCATGATACTTTCAAGTAATGATCAGTACACCAATCCCACTTGGATGCCAAAGTTTAGTTCTCCTAGATTGAAGCATTCTTTTGGAGTAACAGTTTGAATTTTTAGGTTTCACTCTGTTTTCTCCTATATTGACAAATGTAGTTCGAACTCTAAATCAAACACGGTTTGTGCTAGCTTCTTGAAACTTGAAACAGTAAAGTAGTTCTACATTCTATTTTTATTTTTTGTTTCCTCTGAATGTAGACCTAAGCAGAGACTGACGCAAGACACATTCAATAAAAGGCGTTGTTAGGCTGCCAAAATACTACAGGCTCCTGAAATCTCAACATATTTTTTTTTCCGACCTTCATGATGATTTCAAGTAATGAGCAGTACACCAATAAAACGTGGATGTTCAAGTTCCGTTCTCCTAGGTTGAAGCATTCGTTTGCAGTAACAGTTTGAATTTTTAGTTTTCACTCTGTTTTCTCCTATATTGACAGATGTTGTTTGAACTCAAATCAAACATGGTTGGTGCTAGCTTCTTGAAACTTGACACAATAAAGTAGTTCTACGTTCTATCTCTAAGGTTTGTTTCCTCTTGATGTAGCCTTAAGCAGAGACTGGCGAATAACACTTTCAATGAAAGGCGTTGTTAAGCTTCCAAAAAACTACCGTCTCCTGAAATCTCAACATATATTTTTTCATCCAATCTTCATGATTCTTTCAAGTATTGATCAGTACACAAATCAAAGGTGGATGCCCAAGTTTTGTTCTTCTAGGTTGTAGCATTCGTTTGCAGGAACAGTTAGAAATTATAGGTTTCACTCTGTTTTCCCCTATATTGACAGATGCATTTAGAACTCTAAGTCAAACACGGTTTGTGCTAGCTTCTTGAAACTTGACAAAATAAAGTAGTTCTACGTTCTATCTCTAAGGTTTGTTTCCTCTTGTATCCTAAAGCTGGGACTGGCGAATAACACTTATACTGAAAGGGGTTGCCAAACTTCCAACACACTAGAGTCTCCTGAAATTTCAACATATATTTTTTCATCCAATCTTCATGATACTTTCAAGTAATGATCAGTATACCAATCCCACTTGGATGCCAAAGTTTAGTTCTCCTTGATTGAAACATTCTTTTGCATTAACAGTTTGAATTTTTAGGTTTCACTCTGTTTTCTCCTATATTGACAAATGTAGTTCGAACTCTAAATCAAACACGGTTTGTGCTAGCTTCTTGAAACTTGAAACAGTAAAGTAGTTCTACATTCTATTTTTATTTTTTGTTTCCTCTGGATGTAGACCTAAGCAGAGACTGACGAAAGACACATTCAATGAAAGGCGTTGTTAGGCTGCCAAAATACTACAGGCTCCTGAAATCTCAACATATTTTTTTTTCCGACCTTCATGATAGTTTCAAGTAATGAGCAGTACACCAATAAAACGTGGATGTTCAAGTTCCGTTCTCCTAAGTTGAAGCATTCGTTTGCAGTAACAGTTTGAATTTTTAGTTTTCACTCTGTTTTCTCCTATATTGACAGATGCAGTTCGAACTCTAAATCAAACATGGTTTGTGATAGCTTCTTGAAACTTGACACAATAAAGTAGTTCTACGTTCTATCTCTAAGGTTTGTTTCCTCTTGATGTAGCCTTAAGCAGAGACTGGCGAATAACACTTTCAATGAAAGGCGTTGTTATGCTGCCGAAAAACTACCGTCTCCTGAAATCTCAACATATATTTTTTCATCCAATCTTCATGATTCTTTCAAGTATTGATCAGTACACCAATCAAACGTGGATGCCCAAGTTTTGTTCTTCTAGGTTGTAGCATTCGTTTGCAGGAACAGTTAGAAATTATAGGTTTCACTCTGTTTTCTCCTATATTGACAGATGCAGTTAGAACTCTAAATCAAACACGGTTTGTGCTAGCTTCTTGAAACTTGACACAATAAAGTAGTTCTACGTTCTATCTCTAAGGTTTGTTTACTCTTGTATCCTAAAGCTGGGACTGGCGAATAACACTTATACAGAAAGGGGTTGCCAAACTTCCAACACACTAGAGTCTCCTGAAATCTCAACATTTTTTTTTTCATCCAATCTTCATGATTCTTTCAAGTATTGATCAGTACACCAATCAAACGTGGATGCCCAAGTTTTGTTCTTCTAGGTTGTAGCATTCGTTTGCAGGAACAGTTAGAAATTATAGGTTTCACTCTGTTTTCTCCTATATTGACAGACGCAGTTAGATCTCTAAATCAAACACGGTTTGTGCTAGCTTCTTGAAACTTGACACAGTAAAGTAGTTCCTCGTTTTATCTCTAAGGTTTGTTTCCTCTTGTATCCTAAAGCTGGGACTGGCGAATAACACTTATACTGAAAGGGGTTGCCAAACTTCCAACACACTAGAGTCTCCTGAAATCTCAACATATATTTTTTCATCCAATCTTCATGATACTTTCAAGTAATGATCAGTACACCAATCCCACTTGCATGCCAAAGTTTAGTTCTCCTAGATTGAAGCATTCTTTTGGAGTAACAGTTTGAATTTTTAGGTTTCACTCTGTTTTCTCCTATATTGACAAATGTAGTTCGAACTCTAAATCAAACAGTGTTTGTGCTAGCTTCTTGAAACTTGAAACAGTAAAGTAGTTCTACATTCTATTTTTATTTTTTGTTTCCTCTGGATGTAGACCTAAGCAGAGACTGACGAAAGACACATTCAATGAAAGGCGTTGTTAGGCTGCCAAAATACTACAGGCTCCTGAAATCTCAACATATTTTTTTTCCGACCTTCATGATAATTTCAAGTAATGAGCAGTACACCAATAAAACGTGGATGTTCAAGTTCCGTTCTCCTAGGTTGAAGCATTCGTTTGCAGTAACAGTTTGAATTTTTTAGTTTTCACTCTGTTTTCTCCTATATTGACAGATGCAGTTAGAACTCTAAATCAAACATGGTTTGTGCTAGCTTCTTGAAACTTGACACAATAAAGTAGTTCTACGTTCTATCTCTAAGGTTTGTTTCCTCTTGTATCCTAAAGCTGGGACTGGCGAATAACACTTATACTGATAGGGGTGGCCAAATTTCCAACACACTAGAGTCTCGTGAAATCTCAACATATATTTTTTCATCCAATCTTCATGATACTTTCAAGTAATGATCAGTACACCAATCCCACTTGCATGCCAAAGTTTAGTTCTCCTAGATTGAAGCATTCGTTTGCAGTAACAGTTTGAATTTTTAGTTTTCACTCTGTTTTCTCCTATATTGACAGATGTAGTTTGAACTCTAAATCAAACATGGTTTGTGCTAGCTTCTTGAAACTTGACACAATAAAGTAGTTCTACGTTCTATCTCTAAAGTTTGTTTTCTCTTGATGTAGC
>NW_027511852.1:0-20497 GCF_048772815.1 Callospermophilus lateralis
GATAGCTGTGTTTGGAATTCTAAATCAAACACGGTTTGTGCTAGCTCCTTGAAACTTGACCAAATGAAGTAGTTCTAAGTTCTATCTCTATGGTTTGTTTTCCTCTTGAAGTACCCCATGCAGACACTGGTGGAAAACACTTTCGTTTGAAAGGGGTGCCAAGCTTCCAAAAAACTACTAATTTGCGGAAATCTCAGCAAATATTTTTTAACCAAATCTTGATGATACTGTGGTAATGATCAGTTCACTAAGCCCACTTGGCTGCCCAATTTTCACTCTTCTAGGTTCAAGCGTTCGTTTCCAGTAACACTTTGAATTTTTAGGTTTCACTCTGTTTTCTCCTATATAGATAGATGTGTTGGAAACTCTAAATCAAACACGGTTTGTGCTAGCTCCTTGAAACTTGACCAAATGAAGTAGTTCTAAGTTCTATCTCTATGGTTTCTTTCCTCTTGAAGTACCCCATGCAGGCACTGGTGGAAAACTCTTTCGTTTGAAAAAGGATGCCAAGCTTCCAAAAAACTACTAGTTGGCTGAAATCTCAGCAAACATTTTTTCACCAAATCTTGATGATACTTGGTGGTAATGATCAGTTCACTAAGCCAACTTGGCTGCCCAATTTTCACTCTTCTACGTTCAAGCGTTGGTTTCCAGTAACACTTTGAATTTTTAGGTTTGACTCTGTTTCTCCTATATAGATAGATGGGTTGGAAACTCTAAATCAAACACGGTTTGTGCTAGCTCCTTGAAACTTGACAAAATGAAGTAGTTCTAAGTTCTATCTCTATGGTTTCTTTCCTCTTGAAGTACCCCATGCAGACACTGGTGGAAAACACTTTCGTTTGAAAGGGGTTGCCAAGCTTCCAAAAAACTACTAGTTTGCTGAAATCTCAGCAAACATTTTTTCACCAAATCTTCATGATACTTGGTGGTAATGATCAGTTCACTAAGCCCACTTGGCTGCCCAATTTTCACTCTTCTAGGTTCAATCGTTCGTTTCCAGTAACACTTTGAAATTTTAGGTTTCACTCTGTTTTCTCCTATATAGATAGCTGTGTTTGGAATTCTAAATCAAACACGGTGTGTGCTAGCTCTGAAACTTGACCAAATGAAGTAGTTCTAAGTTCTATCTCTATGGTTTGTTTCCTCTTGAAGTACCCCATGCAGACACTGGTGGAAAACACGTTCGTTTGAAAGGGGTTGCCAAACTTCCAAAAACTACTAATTTGCTGAAATCTCAGCAAACATTTTTCACCAAATCTTGATGATACTTGGTTGTAATGATCAGTTCACTAAGCCCACTTGGCTGCCCAATTTTCACTCTTCTAGGTTCAAGCATTCGTTTCAGTAACACTTTGAAATTTAGGTTTCACTCTGTTTTCTCCTTTATAGATAGCTGTGTTTGGAATTCTAAATCAAACACGGTTTGTGCTAGCTCCTTGAAACTTGACCAAATGAAGTAGTTCTAAGTTCTATCTCTATGGTTTGTTTCCTCTTGAAGTACCCCATGCAGACACTGGTGGAAAACACTTTCATTTGAAAGGGGTTGCCAAGCTTCCAAAAACTACTAATTTGCTGAAATCTCAGCAAACATTTTGTCACCAAATCTTGATGATACTTGGTGGTAATGATCAGTTCACTAAGCCCACTTGGCTGCCCAATTTTCACTCTTCTAGGTTCAAGCGTTCGTTTCCAGTAACACTTTGAATTTTTAGGTTTCACTCTGTTTTCTCCTATATAGATAGATGTGTTGGAAACTCTAAATCAAACACGGTTTGTGCTAGCTCCTTGAAACTTGACCAAATGAAGTAGTTCTAAGTTCATATCTCTATGGTTTGTTTCCTCTTGAAGTACCCCATGCAGACACTGGTGGAAAACACTTTCGTTGAAAGGGGTTGCCAAGCTTCCAAAAAACTACTAGTTTGCTGAAATCTCAGCAAACATTTTTTCACCAAATCTTGATGATACTTGGTGGTAATCATCAGTTCACTAAGCCCACTTGGCTGCCCAATTTTCACTCTTCTAGGTTCAAGCGTTCGTTTCCAGTAACACTTTGAAATTTTAGGTTTCACTCTGTTTTCTCCTATATAGATAGCTGTGTTTGGAATTCTAAAATCAAACACGGTTTGTGCTAGCTCCTTGAAACTTGACCAAATGAAGTAGTTCTAAGTTCTATCTCTATGGTTTGTTTCCTCTTGAAGTACCCCATGCAGACACTGGTGGAAAACACTTTCGTTTGAAAGGGGTTGCCAAGCTTCCAAAAAACTACTAATTTGCTGAAATCTCAGCAAATATTTTTTCACCAAATCTTGATGATACTTGGTGGTAATGATCAGTTCACTAAGCCCACTTGACTGCCCAATTTCACTCTTCTAGGTTCAAGCGTTCGTTTCCAGTAAAACTTTGAAATTTTAGGTTTCACTCTGTTTTCTCCTATATAGATAGCTGTGTTTGGAATTCTAAATCAAACACGGTTTTGTGCTAGCTCCTTGAAACTTGACCAAATGAAGTAGTTCTAAGTTCTATCTCTATGGTTTGTTTCCTCTTGAAGTACCCCATGCAGACACTGGTGGAAAACACTTTCGTTTGAAAGGGGTTGCCAAGCTTCCAAAAAACTACTAATTTGCTGAAATCTCAGCAAACATTTTTTTACCAAATCTTGATGATACTTGGTGGTAATGATCAGTTCACTAAGCCCACTTGGCTGCCCAATTTTCACTCTTCTACGTTCAAGCGTTCGTTTCCAGTAACACTTTGAATTTTTAGGTTTCACTCTGTTTTCTCCTATATAGATAGATGTGTTGGAACTCTAAATCAAACACGGTTGTGCTAGCTCCTTGAAACTTGAACAATGAAGTAGTTCTAAGTTCTATCTCTATGGTTTCTTTCCTCTTGACGTACCCCATGCAGACACTGGTGGAAAACACTTTCATTTGAAAGGGGTTGCCAAGCTTCCAAAAACTACTAGTTTGCTGAAATCTCAGCAAACATTTTTCACCAAATCTTCAGATTCTTGGTGGTAATGATCAGTTCACTAAGCCACTTGGCTGCCCAATTTTCACTCTTCTAGTTCAAGCGTTCGTTTCCAGTAACACTTTGAAATTTTAGGTTTCACTCTGTTTTCTCCTATATAGATAGCTGTGTTTGGAATTCTTAATCAAACACGGTTTGTGCTAGCTCCTTGAAACTTGACCAAATGAAGTAGTTCTAAGTTCTATCTCTATGGTTTGTTTCCTCTTGAAGTACCCCATGCAGACACTGGTGGAAAACACTTTCGTTTGAAAGGGGTTGCCAAGCTTCCAAAAAACTACTAATTTGCTGAAATCTCAGCAAACATTTTTTCACCAAATCTTGATGATACTTGGTGGTAATGATCAGTTCACTAAGCCACTTGGCTGCCCATTTTCACTCTTCTAGATTCAAGCATTCGTTTCCAGTAACACTTTGTATTTTTAGGTTTCACTCTGTTTTCTCCTATATAGATAGATGTGTTGGAAACTCTAAATCAAAAACGGTTTGTGCTAGCTCCTTGAAACTTGACCAAATGAAGTAGTTCTAAGTTCTATCTCTATGGTTTGTTTCTCTTGAAGTACCCCATGCAGACACTGGTGGAAAACACTTTCGTTTGAAAGGGGTTGCCAAGCTTCCAAAAACTACTAGTTTGCTGAAATCTCAGCAAACATTTTTTCACCAAATCTTTGATGATACTTGGTGGTAATGATCAGTTCACTAAGCCCACTTGGCTGCCCAATTTTCACTCTTCTAGGTTCAAGCGTTCGTTTCCAGTAACACTTTGAAATTTTAGGTTTCACTCTGTTTTCTCCTATATAGATAGATGTGTTGGAAACTCTAAATCAAACACGGTTTGTGCTAGCTCCTTGAAACTTGACCAAATGAAGTAGTTCTAAGTTCTATCTCTATGGTTTCTTTCCTCTTGAAGTACCCCATGCAGACACTGGTGGAAAACATTTTCGTTTGAAAGGGGTTGCCAAGCTTCCAAAAAACTACTAGTTTGCTGAAATCTCAGCAAACATTTTTTTCACCAAATCTTCACGATACTTGGTGGTAATGATCAGTTCACTAAGCCCACTTGGCTGCCCAATTTTCACTCTTCTAGGTTCAAGCGTTCGTTTCCAGTAACACTTTGAAATTTTAGGTTTCACTCTGTTTTCTCCTATATAGATAGCTGTGTTTGGAATTCTAAATCAAACACGGTTTGTGCTAGCTCCTTGAAACTTGACCAAATGAAGTAGTTTCTAAGTTCTATCTCTATGGTTTGTTTCCTCTTGAAGTACCCTCATGCAGACACTGGTGGAAAACACTTTCGTTTGAAAGGGGTTGCCAAGCTTCCAAAAACTACTAATTTGCTGAAATCTCAGCAAACATTTTTTCACCAAATCTTGATGATACTTGGTGGTAATGATCAGTTCACTAAGCCCACTTGGCTGCCCAATTTTCACTCTTCTAGGTTCAAGCGTTCGTTTCCAGTAACACTTTGAATTTTTAGGTTTCACTCTGTTTTCTCCTATATAGATAGATGTGTTGGAAACTCTAAATCAAACACGGTTTGTGCTAGCTCCTTGAAACTTGACCAAATGAAGTAGTTCTAAGTTCTATCTCTATGGTTTCTTTCCTCTTGAAGTACCCCATGCAGGCACTGGTGAAACTCTTTCGTTTGAAAAAGGATGCCAAGCTTCCAAAAAACTAACTAGTTGCTGAAATCTCAGCAAACATTTTTTCACCAAATCTTGATGATACTTGGTGGTAATGATCAGTTCACTAAGCCAACTTGGCTGCCCAATTTTCACTCTTCTACGTTCAAGCGTTGGTTTCCAGTAACACTTTGAATTTTTAGGTTTGACTCTGTTTTCTCCTATATAGATAGATGGGTTGGAAACTCTAAATCAAACACGGTTTGTGCTAGCTCCTTGAAACTTGACAAAATGAAGTAGTTCTAAGTTCTATCTCTATGGTTTCTTTCCTCTTGAAGTACCCCATGCAGACACTGGTGGAAAACACTTTCGTTTGAAAGGGGTTGCCAAGCTTCCAAAAAACTACTAGTTTGCTGAAATCTCAGCAAACATTTTTTCACAAATCTTCACGATACTTGGTGGTAATGATCAGTTCACTAAGCCCACTTGGCTGCCCAATTTTCACTCTTCTAGGTTCAATCGTTCGTTTCCAGTAACACTTTGAAATTTTAGGTTTCACTCTGTTTTCTCCTATATAGATAGCTGTGTTTGGAATTCTAAATCAAACACGGTGTGTGCTAGCTCCTTGAAACTTGACCAAATGAAGTAGTTCTAAGTTCTATCTCTATGGTTTGTTTCCTCTTGAAGTACCCATGCAGACACTGGTGGAAAACCACGTTCGTTTGAAAGGGGTTGCCAAACTTCCAAAAAACTACTAATTTGCTGAAATCTCAGCAAACATTTTTTCACCAAATCTTGATGATACTTGGTTGTAATGATCAGTTCACTAAGCCCACTTGGCTGCCCAATTTTCACTCTTCTAGGTTCAAGCATTCGTTTCCAGTAACACTTTGAAATTTTAGGTTTCACTCTGTTTTCTCCTTTATAGATAGCTGTGTTTGGAATTCTAAATCAAACACGGTTTGTGCTAGCTCCTTGAAACTTGACCAAATGAAGTAGTTCTAAGTTGTATCTCTATGGTTTGTTTCCTCTTGAAGTACCCCATGCAGACACAGGTGGAAAACACTTTCATTTGAAAGGGGTTGCCAAGCTTCCAAAAAACTACTAATTTGCTGAAATCTCAGCAAACATTTTGTCACCAAATCTTGATGATACTTGGTGGTAATGATCAGTTCACTAAGCCCACTTGGCTGCCCAATTTTCACTCTTCTAGGTTCAAGCGTTCGTTTCCAGTAACACTTTGAATTTTTAGGTTTCACTCTGTTTTCTCCTATATAGATAGATGTGTTGGAAACTCTAAATCAAACACGGTTTGTGCTAGCTCCTTGAAACTTGACCAAATGAAGTAGTTCTAAGTTCTATCTCTATGGTTTGTTTCCTCTTGAAGTACCCCATGCAGACACTGGTGGAAAACACTTTCGTTTGAAAGGGGTTGCCAAGCTTCCAAAAAACTACTAGTTTGCTGAAATCTCAGCAAACATTTTTTCACCAAATCTTGATGATACTTGGTGGTAATCATCAGTTCACTAAGCCCACTTGGCTGCCCAATTTTCACTCTTCTAGGTTCAAGCGTTCGTTTCCAGTAACACTTTGAAATTTTAGGTTTCACTCTGTTTTCTCCTATATAGATAGCTGTGTTTGGAATTCTAAATCAAACACGGTGTGTGCTACCTCCTTGAAACTTGACCAAATGAAGTAGTTCTAAGTTCTATCTCTATGGTTTGTTTCCTCTTGAAGTACCCCATGCAGACACTGGTGGAAAACACTTTCGTTTGAAAGGGGTTGCCAAACTTCCAAAAAACTACTAATTTGCTGAAATCTCAGCAAACATTTTTTCACCAAATCTTGATGATACTTGGTTGTAATGATCAGTTCACTAAGCCCACTTGGCTGCCCAATTTTCACTCTTCTAGGTTCAAGCGTTCGTTTCCAGTAACACTTTGAAATTTTAGGTTTCACTCTGTTTTCTCCTATATAGATAGCTGTGTTTGGAATTCTAAATCAAACACGGTTTGTGCTAGCTCCTTGAAACTTGACCAAATGAAGTAGTTCTAACTTCTATCTCTATGGTTTGTTTGCTCTTGAAGTACCCCATGCAGACACTGGTGGAAAACACTTTCGTTTGAAAGGGGTTGCCAAGCTTCCAAAAAACTACTAATTTGCTGAAATCTCAGCAAACATTTTTTCACCAAATCTTGATGATACTTGGTGGTAATGATCAGTTCACTAAGCCCACTTGGCTGCCCAATTTTCACTCTTCTAGGTTCAAGCGTTCGTTTCCAGTAACACTTTGAATTTTTAGGTTTCACTCTATTTTCTCCTATATAGATAGATGTGTTGGAAACTCTAAATCAAACACGGTTTGTGCTAGCTCTTTGAAACTTGACCAAATGAAGTAGTTCTAAGTTCTATCTCTATGGTTTGTTTCCTCTTGAAGTACCCCATGCAGACACTGGTGGAAAACACTTTCGTTTGAAAGGGGTTGCCAAGCTTCCAAAAAACTACTAGTTTGCTGAAATCTCAGCAAACATTTTTTCACCAAATCTTCAAGATACTTGGTGGTAATGATCAGTTCACTAAGCCCACTTGGCTGCCCAATTTTCACTCTTCTAGGTTCAAGCGTTCGTTTCCAGTAACACTTTGAAATTTTAGGTTTCACTCTGTTTTCTCCTATATAGATAGCTGTGTTTGGAATTCTAAATCAAACACGGTGTGTGCTAGCTCCTTGAAACTTGACCAAATGAAGTAGTTCTAAGTTCTATCTCTATGGTTTGTTTCCTCTTGAAGTACCCCATGCAGACACTGGTGGAAAACACTTTCGTTTGAAAGGGGTTGCCAAGCTTCCAAAAAACTACTAATTTGCTGAAATCTCAGCAAACATTTTGTCACCAAATCTTGATGATACTTGGTGGTAATGATCAGTTCACTAAGCCCACTTGGCTGCCCAATTTTCACTCTTCTAGGTTCAAGCGTTCGTTTCCAGTAACACTTTGAATTTTTAGGTTTCACTCTGTTTTCTCCTATATAGATAGATGTGTTGGAAACTCTAAATCAAACACGGTTTGTGCTAGCTCCTTGAAACTTGACCAAATGAAGTAGTTCTAAGTTCTATCTCTATGGTTTGTTTCCTCTTGAAGTACCCCATGCAGACACTGGTGGAAAACACTTTCGTTTGAAAGGGGTTGCCAAGCTTCCAAAAAACTACTAGTTTGCTGAAATCTCAGCAAACATTTTTTCACCAAATCTTGATGATACTTGGTGGTAATCATCAGTTCACTAAGCCCACTTGGCTGCCCAATTTTCACTCTTCTAGGTTCAAGCGTTCGTTTCCAGTAACACTTTGAAATTTTAGGTTTCACTCTGTTTTCTCCTATATAGATAGCTGTGTTTGGAATTCTAAATCAAACACGGTGTGTGCTACCTCCTTGAAACTTGACCAAATGAAGTAGTTCTAAGTTCTATCTCTATGGTTTGTTTCCTCTTGAAGTACCCCATGCAGACACTGGTGGAAAACACTTTCGTTTGAAAGGGGTTGCCAAACTTCCAAAAAACTACTAATTTGCTGAAATCTCAGCAAACATTTTTTCACCAAATCTTGATGATACTTGGTTGTAATGATCAGTTCACTAAGCCCACTTGGCTGCCCAATTTTCACTCTTCTAGGTTCAAGCGTTCGTTTCCAGTAACACTTTGAAATTTTAGGTTTCACTCTGTTTTCTCCTATATAGATAGCTGTGTTTGGAATTCTAAATCAAACACGGTTTGTGCTAGCTCCTTGAAACTTGACCAAATGAAGTAGTTCTAACTTCTATCTCTATGGTTTGTTTGCTCTTGAAGTACCCCATGCAGACACTGGTGGAAAACACTTTCGTTTGAAAGGGGTTGCCAAGCTTCCAAAAAACTACTAATTTGCTGAAATCTCAGCAAACATTTTTTCACCAAATCTTGATGATACTTGGTGGTAATGATCAGTTCACTAAGCCCACTTGGCTGCCCAATTTTCACTCTTCTAGGTTCAAGCGTTCGTTTCCAGTAACACTTTGAATTTTTAGGTTTCACTCTATTTTCTCCTATATAGATAGATGTGTTGGAAACTCTAAATCAAACACGGTTTGTGCTAGCTCTTTGAAACTTGACCAAATGAAGTAGTTCTAAGTTCTATCTCTATGGTTTGTTTCCTCTTGAAGTACCCCATGCAGACACTGGTGGAAAACACTTTCGTTTGAAAGGGGTTGCCAAGCTTCCAAAAAACTACTAGTTTGCTGAAATCTCAGCAAACATTTTTTCACCAAATCTTCAAGATACTTGGTGGTAATGATCAGTTCACTAAGCCCACTTGGCTGCCCAATTTTCACTCTTCTAGGTTCAAGCGTTCGTTTCCAGTAACACTTTGAAATTTTAGGTTTCACTCTGTTTTCTCCTATATAGATAGCTGTGTTTGGAATTCTAAATCAAACACGGTGTGTGCTAGCTCCTTGAAACTTGACCAAATGAAGTAGTTCTAAGTTCTATCTCTATGGTTTGTTTCCTCTTGAAGTACCCCATGCAGACACTGGTGGAAAACACTTTCGTTTGAAAGGGGTTGCCAAGCTTCCAAAAAACTACTAATTTGCTGAAATCTCAGCAAACATTTTGTCACCAAATCTTGATGATACTTGGTGGTAATGATCAGTTCACTAAGCCCACTTGGCTGCCCAATTTTCACTCTTCTAGGTTCAAGCGTTCGTTTCCAGTAACACTTTGAATTTTTAGGTTTCACTCTGTTTTCTCCTATATAGATAGATGTGTTGGAAACTCTAAATCAAACACGGTTTGTGCTAGCTCCTTGAAACTTGACCAAATGAAGTAGTTCTAAGTTCTATCTCTATGGTTTGTTTCCTCTTGAAGTACCCCATGCAGACACTGGTGGAAAACACTTTCGTTTGAAAGGGGTTGCCAAGCTTCCAAAAAACTACTAGTTTGCTGAAATCTCAGCAAACATTTTTTCACCAAATCTTCACGATACTTGGTGGTAATGATCAGTTCACTAAGCCCACTTGGGTGCCCAATTTTCACTCTTCTAGGTTCAAGCGTTCGTTTCCAGTAACACTTTGAAATTTTAGGTTTCACTCTGTTTTCTCCTATATAGATAGCTGTGTTTGGAATTCTAAATCAAACACGGTTTGTGCTAGCTCCTTGAAACTTGACCAAATGAAGTAGTTCTAACTTCTATCTCTATGGTTTGTTTGCTCTTGAAGTACCCCATGCAGACACTGGTGGAAAACACTTTCGTTTGAAAGGGGTTGCCAAGCTTCCAAAAAACTACTAATTTGCTGAAATCTCAGCAAACATTTTTTCACCAAATCTTGATGATACTTGGTGGTAATGATCAGTTCACTAAGCCCACTTGGCTGCCCAATTTTCACTCTTCTAGGTTCAAGCGTTCGTTTCCAGTAAAACTTTGAAATTTTAGGTTTCACTCTGTTTTCTCCTATATAGATAGATGTGTTGGAAACTCTAAATCAAACACGGTTTGTGCTAGCTCCTTGAAACTTGACCAAATGAAGTAGTTCTAAGTTCTAACTCTATGGTTTCTTTCCTCTTGAAGTACCCCATGCAGACACTGGTGGAAAACACTTTCGTTTGAAAGGGGTTGCCAAGATTCCAAAAAACTACTAGTTTGCTGAAATCTCAGCAAACATTTTTTCACCAAATCTTCACGATACTTGGTGGTAATGATCAGTTCACTAAGCCCACTTGGGTGCCCAATTTTTACTCTTCTAGGTTCAAGCGTTCGTTTCCAGTAACACTTTGAAATTTTAGGTTTCACTCTGTTTTCTCCTATACAGATAGCTGTGTTTGGAATTCTAAATCAAACACGGTTTGTGCTAGCTCCTTGAAACTTGACCAAATGAAGTAGTTCTAACTTCTATCTCTATGGTTTGTTTGCTCTTGAAGTACCCCATGCAGACACTGGTGGAAAACACTTTCGTTTGAAAGGGGTTGCCAAGCTTCCAAAAAACTACTAATTTGCTGAAATCTCAGCAAACATTTTTTCACCAAATCTTGATGATACTTGGTGGTAATGATCAGTTCACTAAGCCCACTTGGCTGCCCAATTTTCACTCTTCTAGGTTCAAGCGTTCGTTTCCAGTAACACTTTGAAATTTTAGGTTTCACTCTGTTTTCTCCTATATAGATAGCTGTGTTTGGAATTCTAAATCAAACACGGTTTGTGCTAGCTCCTTGAAACTTGACCAAATGAAGTAGTTCTAGGTTCTATATCTATGGTTTGTTTCCTCTTGAAGTACCCCATGCAGACACTGGTGGAAAACACTTTCGTTTGAAAGGGGTTGCCAAGCTTCCAAAAAACTACTAGTTTGCTGAAATCTCAGCAAACATTTTTTCACCAAATCTTCACGATACTTGGTGGTAATGATCAGTTCACTAAGCCCACTTGGGTGCCCAATTTTCACTCTTCTAGGTTCAAGCGTTCGTTTCCAGTAACACTTTGAAATTTTAGGTTTCACTCTGTTTTCTCCTATATAGATAGCTGTGTTTGGAATTCTAAATCAAACACGGTTTGTGCTAGCTCCTTGAAACTTGACCAAATGAAGTAGTTCTAACTTCTATCTCTATGGTTTGTTTGCTCTTGAAGTACCCCATGCAGACACTGGTGGAAAACACTTTCGTTTGAAAGGGGTTGCCAAGCTTCCCAAAAACTACTAATTTGCTGAAATCTCAGCAAACATTTTTTCACCAAATCTTGATGATACTTGGTGGTAATGATCAGTTCACTAAGCCCACTTGGCTGCCCAATTTTCACTCTTCTAGGTTCAAGCGTTCGTTTCCAGTAACACTTTGAATTTTTAGGTTTCACTCTGTTTTCTCCTATATAGATAGATGTGTTGGAAACTCTAAATCAAACACGGTTTGTGCTAGCTCCTTGAAACTTGACCAAATGAAGTAGTTCTAAGTTCTATCTCTATGGTTTGTTTGCTCTTGAAGTACCCCATGCAGACACTGGTGGAAAACACTTTCGTTTGAAAGGGGTTGCCAAGCTTCTAAAAAACTACTAATTTGCTGAAATCTCAGCAAACATTTTTTCACCAAATCTTGATGATACTTGGTGGTAATGATCAGTTCACTAAGCCCACTTGGGTGCCCAATTTTCACTCTTCTAGGTTCAAGCGTTCGTTTCCAGTAAAACTTTGAATTTTTAGGTTTCACTCTGTTTTCTCCTATATAGATAGCTGTGTTTGGAATTCTAAATCAAACACGGTTTGTGCTAGCTCCTTGAAACTTGACCAAATGAAGTAGTTCTAAGTTCTATCTCTATGGTTTGTTTCCTCTTGAAGTACCCCATGCAGACACTGGTGGAAAACACTTTCGTTTGAAAGGGGTTGCCAAGCTTCCAAAAAACTACTAGTTTGCTGAAATCTCAGCAAACATTTTTTCACCAAATCTTCACGATACTTGGTGGTAATGATCAGTTCACTAAGCCCACTTGGCTGCCCAATTTTCACTCTTCTAGGTCCAAGCGTTCGTTTCCAGTAAAACTTTGAAATTTTAGGTTTCACTCTGTTTTCTCCTATATAGATAGCTGTGTTTGGAATTCTAAATCAAACACGGTTTGTGCTAGCTCCTTGAAACTTGACCAAATGAAGTAGTTCTAAGTTCTATCTCTATGGTTTGTTTCCTCTTGAAGTACCCCATGCAGACACTGGTGGAAAACACTTTCGTTTGAAAGGGGTTGCCAAGCTTCCAAAAAACTACTAGTTTGCTGAAATCTCAGCAAACATTTTTTCACCAAATCTTCAAGATACTTGGTGGTAATGATCAGTTCACTAAGCCCACTTGGGTGCCCAATTTTCACTCTTCTAGGTTCAAGCGTTCGTTTCCAGTAACACTTTGAAATTTTAGGTTTCACTCTGTTTTCTCCTATATAGATAGATGTTTTGGAAACTCTAAATCAAACACGGTTTGTGCTAGCTCCTTGAAACTTGAACAAATGAAGTAGTTCTAAGTTCTATCTCTATGGTTTCTTTCCTCTTGAAGTACCCCTTGCAGACACTGGTGGAAAACACTTTCGTTTGAAAGGGGTTGCCAAGCTTCCAAAAAACTACTAGTTTGCTGAAATCTCAGCAAACATTTTTTCACCAAATCTTCACGATACTTGGTGGTAATGATCAGTTCACTAAGCCCACTTGGGTGCCCAATTTTCACTCTTCTAGGTTCAAGCATTCGTTTCCAGTAACACTTTGAAATTTTAGGTTTCACTCTGTTTTCTCCTATATAGATAGCTGTGTTTGGAATTCTAAATCAAACACGGTTTGTGCTAGCTCCTTGAAACTTGACCAAATGAAGTAGTTCTAAGTTCTATCTCTATGGTTTGTTTCCTCTTGAAGTACCCCATGCAGACACTGGTGGAAAACACTTTCGTTTGAAAGGGGTTGCCAAGCTTCCAAAAAACTACTAGTTTGCTGAAATCTCAGCAAACATTTTTTCACCAAATCTTCACGATACTTGGTGGTAATGATCAGTTCACTAAGCCCACTTGGGTGCCCAATTTTCACTCTTCTAGGTTCAAGCGTTCGTTTCCAGTAACACTTTGAAATTTTAGGTTTCACTCTGTTTTCTCCTATATAGATAGATGTGTTGGAAACTCTAAATCAAACACGGTTTGTGCTAGCTCCTTGAAACTTGACCAAATGAAGTAGTTCTAAGTTCTATCTCTATGGTTTCTTTCCTCTTGAAGTACCCCATGCAGACACTGGTGGAAAACACTTTCGTTTGAAAGGGGTTGCCAAGCTTCCAAAAAACTACTAATTTGCTGAAATCTCAGCAAACATTTTTTCACCAAATCTTCACGATACTTGGTGGTAATGATCAGTTCACTAAGCCCACTTGGGTGCCCAATTTTCACTCTTCTAGGTTCAAGCGTTCGTTTCCAGTAACACTTTGAAATTTTAGGTTTCACTCTGTTTTCTCCTATATAGATAGCTGTGTTTGGAATTCTAAATCAAACACGGTTTGTTCTAGCTCCTTGAAACTTGACCAAATGAAGTAGTTCTAAGTTCTATCTCTATGGTTTGTTTCCTCTTGAAGTACCCCATGCAGACACTGGTGGAAAACACTTTCGTTTGAAAGGGGTTGCCAAGCTTCCAAAAAACTACTAATTTGCTGAAATCTCAGCAAACATTTTTTCACCAAATCTTGATGATACTTGGTGGTAATGATCAGTTCACTAAGCCCACGTGGCTGCCCAATTTTCACTCTTCTAGGTTCAAGCGTTCGTTTCCAGTAACACTTTGAATTTTTAGGTTTCACTCTGTTTTCTCCTATATAGATAGATGTGTTGGAAACTCTAAATGAAACACGGTTTGTGCTAGCTCCTTGAAACTTGACCAAATGAAGTAGTTCTAAGTTCTATCTCTATGGTTTGTTTCCTCTTGAAGTACCCCATGCAGACACTGGTGGAAAACACTTTCGTTTGAAAGGGGTTGCCAAGCTTCCAAAAAACTACTATTTTTCTGAAATCTCAGCAAACATTTTTTCACCAAATCTTCACGATACTTGGTGGTAATGATCAGTTCACTAAGCCCACTTGGGTGCCCAATTTTCACTCTTCTAGGTTCAAGCGTTCGTTTCCAGTAACACTTTGAAATTTTAGGTTTCACTCTGTTTTCTCCTATATAGATAGCTGTGTTTGGAATTCTAAATCAAACACGGTTTGTGCTAGCTCCTTGAAACTTGACCAAATGAAGTAGTTCTAACTTCTATCTCTATGGTTTGTTTGCTCTTGAAGTACCCCATGCAGACACTGGTGGAAAACACTTTCGTTTGAAAGGGGTTGCCAAGCTTCCAAAAAACTACTAATTTGCTGAAATCTCAGCAAACATTTTTTCACCAAATCTTGATGATACTTGGTGGTAATGATCAGTTCACTAAGCCCACTTGGCTGCCCAATTTTCACTCTTCTAGGTTCAAGCGTTCGTTTCCAGTAACACTTTGAAATTTTAGGTTTCACTCTGTTTTCTCCTATATAGATAGCTGTGTTTGGAATTCTAAATCAAACACGGTTTGTGCTAGCTCCTTGAAACTTGACCAAATGAAGTAGTTCTAGGTTCTATCTCTATGGTTTGTTTCCTCTTGAAGTACCCCATGCAGACACTGGTGGAAAACACTTTCGTTTGAAAGGGGTTGCCAAGCTTCCCAAAAACTACTAATTTGCTGAAATCTCAGCAAACATTTTTTCACCAAATCTTGATGATACTTGGTGGTAATGATCAGTTCACTAAGCCCACTTGGCTGCCCAATTTTCACTCTTCTAGGTTCAAGCGTTCGTTTCCAGTAACACTTTGAATTTTTAGGTTTCACTCTGTTTTCTCCTATATAGATAGATGTGTTGGAAACTCTAAATCAAACACGGTTTGTGCTAGCTCCTTGAAACTTGACCAAATGAAGTAGTTCTAAGTTGTATCTCTATGGTTTGTTTCCTCTTGAAGTACCCCATGCAGACACTGGTGGAAAACACTTTCGTTTGAAAGGGGTTGCCAAGCTTCTAAAAAACTACTAATTTGCTGAAATCTCAGCAAACATTTTTTCACCAAATCTTGATTATACTTGGTGGTAATGATCAGTTCACTAAGCCCACTTGGGTGCCCAATTTTCACTCTTCTAGGTTCAAGCGTTCGTTTCCAGTAAAACTTTGAATTTTTAGGTTTCACTCTGTTTTCTCCTATATAGATAGCTGTGTTTGGAATTCTAAATCAAACACGGTTTGTGCTAGCTCCTTGAAACTTGACCAAATGAAGTAGTTCTAAGTTCTATCTCTATGGTTTCTTTCCTCTTGAAGTACCCCATGCAGACACTGGTGGAAAACACTTTCGTTTGAAAGGGGTTGCCAAGCTTCCAAAAAACTACTAATTTGCTGAAATCTCAGCAAACATTTTTTCACCAAATCTTCACGATACTTGGTGGTAATGATCAGTTCACTAAGCCCACTTGGGTGCCCAATTTTCACTCTTCTAGGTTCAAGCGTTCGTTTCCAGTAACACTTTGAAATTTTAGGTTTCACTCTGTTTTCTCCTATATAGATAGCTGTGTTTGGAATTCTAAATCAAACACGGTTTGTGCTAGCTCCTTGAAACTTGACCAAATGAAGTAGTTCTAAGTTCTATCTCTATGGTTTGTTTCCTCTTGAAGTACCCCATGCAGACACTGGTGGAAAACACTTTCGTTTGAAAGGGGTTGCCAAGCTTCCAAAAAACTACTAATTTGCTGAAATCTCAGCAAACATTTTTTCACCAAATCTTGATGATACTTGGTGGTAATGATCAGTTCACTAAGCCCACTTGGCTGCCCAATTTTCACTCTTCTAGGTTCAAGCGTTCGTTTCCAGTAACACTTTGAATTTTTAGGTTTCACTCTGTTTTCTCCTATATAGATAGATGTGTTGGAAACTCTAAATGAAACACGGTTTGTGCTAGCTCCTTGACACTTGACCAAATGAAGTAGTTCTAAGTTCTATCTCTATGGTTTGTTTCCTCTTGAAGTACCCCATGCAGACACTGGTGGAAAACACTTTCGTTTGAAAGGGGTTGCCAAGCTTCCAAAAAACTACTAGTTTGCTGAAATCTCAGCAAACATTTTTTCACCAAATCTTCACGATACTTGGTGGTAATGATCAGTTCACTAAACCCACTTGGGTGCCCAATTTTCACTCTTCTAGGTTCAAGCGTTCGTTTCCAGTAACACTTTGAAATTTTAGGTTTCACTCTGTTTTCTCCTATATAGATAGCTGTGTTTGGAATTCTAAATCAAACACGGTTTGTGCTAGCTCCTTGAAACTTGACCAAATGAAGTAGTTCTAATTTCTATCTCTATGGTTTGTTTGCTCTTGAAGTACCCCATGCAGACACTGGTGGAAAACACTTTCGTTTGAAAGGGGTTGCCAAGCTTCCAAAAAACTACTAATTTGCTGAAATCTCAGCAAACATTTTTTCACCAAATCTTGATGATACTTGGTGGTAATGATCAGTTCACTAAGCCCACTTGGCTGCCCAATTTTCACTCTTCTAGGTTCAAGCGTTCGTTTCCAGTAACACTTTGAAATTTTAGGTTTCACTCTGTTTTCTCCTATATAGATAGCTGTGTTTGGAATTCTAAATCAAACACGGTTTGTGCTAGCTCCTTGAAACTTGACCAAATGAAGTAGTTCTAGGTTCTATCTCTATGGTTTGTTTCCTCTTGAAGTACCCCATGCAGACACTGGTGGAAAACACTTTCGTTTGAAAGGGGTTGCCAAGCTTCCCAAAAACTACTAATTTGCTGAAATCTCAGCAAACATTTTTTCACCAAATCTTGATGATACTTGGTGGTAATGATCAGTTCACTAAGCCCACGTGGCTGCCCAATTTTCACTCTTCTAGGTTCAAGCGTTCGTTTCCAGTAACACTTTGAATTTTTAGGTTTCACTCTGTTTTCTCCTATATAGATAGATGTGTTGGAAACTCTAAATCAAACACGGTTTGTGCTAGCTCCTTGAAACTTGACCAAATGAAGTAGTTCTAAGTTCTATCTCTATGGTTTGTTTCCTCTTGAAGTACCCCATGCAGACACTGGTGGAAAACACTTTCGTTTGAAAGGGGTTGCCAAGCTTCTAAAAAACTACTAATTTGCTGAAATCTCAGCAAACATTTTTTCACCAAATCTTGATTATACTTGGTGGTAATGATCAGTTCACTAAGCCCACTTGGGTGCCCAATTTTCACTCTTCTAGGTTCAAGCGTTCGTTTCCAGTAAAACTTTGAATTTTTAGGTTTCACTCTGTTTTCTCCTATATAGATAGCTGTGTTTGGAATTCTAAATCAAACACGGTTTGTGCTAGCTCCTTGAAACTTGACCAAATGAAGTAGTTCTAAGTTCTATCTCTATGGTTTCTTTCCTCTTGAAGTACCCCATGCAGACACTGGTGGAAAACACTTTCGTTTGAAAGGGGTTGCCAAGCTTCCAAAAAACTACTAATTTGCTGAAATCTCAGCAAACATTTTTTCACCAAATCTTCACGATACTTGGTGGTAATGATCAGTTCACTAAGCCCACTTGGGTGCCCAATTTTCACTCTTCTAGGTTCAAGCGTTCGTTTCCAGTAACACTTTGAAATTTTAGGTTTCACTCTGTTTTCTCCTATATAGATAGCTGTGTTTGGAATTCTAAATCAAACACGGTTTGTGCTAGCTCCTTGAAACTTGACCAAATGAAGTAGTTCTAAGTTCTATCTCTATGGTTTGTTTCCTCTTGAAGTACCCCATGCAGACACTGGTGGAAAACACTTTCGTTTGAAAGGGGTTGCCAAGCTTCCAAAAAACTACTAATTTGCTGAAATCTCAGCAAACATTTTTTCACCAAATCTTGATGATACTTGGTGGTAATGATCAGTTCACTAAGCCCACTTGGCTGCCCAATTTTCACTCTTCTAGGTTCAAGCGTTCGTTTCCAGTAACACTTTGAATTTTTAGGTTTCACTCTGTTTTCTCCTATATAGATAGATGTGTTGGAAACTCTAAATGAAACACGGTTTGTGCTAGCTCCTTGACACTTGACCAAATGAAGTAGTTCTAAGTTCTATCTCTATGGTTTGTTTCCTCTTGAAGTACCCCATGCAGACACTGGTGGAAAACACTTTCGTTTGAAAGGGGTTGCCAAGCTTCCAAAAAACTACTAGTTTGCTGAAATCTCAGCAAACATTTTTTCACCAAATCTTCACGATACTTGGTGGTAATGATCAGTTCACTAAACCCACTTGGGTGCCCAATTTTCACTCTTCTAGGTTCAAGCGTTCGTTTCCAGTAACACTTTGAAATTTTAGGTTTCACTCTGTTTTCTCCTATATAGATAGCTGTGTTTGGAATTCTAAATCAAACACGGTTTGTGCTAGCTCCTTGAAACTTGACCAAATGAAGTAGTTCTAACTTCTATCTCTATGGTTTGTTTGCTCTTGAAGTACCCCATGCAGACACTGGTGGAAAACACTTTCGTTTGAAAGGGGTTGCCAAGCTTCCAAAAAACTACTAATTTGCTGAAATCTCAGCAAACATTTTTTCACCAAATCTTGATGATACTTGGTGGTAATGATCAGTTCACTAAGCCCACTTGGCTGCCCAATTTTCACTCTTCTAGGTTCAAGCGTTCGTTTCCAGTAACACTTTGAAATTTTAGGTTTCACTCTGTTTTCTCCTATATAGATAGCTGTGTTTGGAATTCTAAATCAAACACGGTTTGTGCTAGCTCCTTGAAACTTGACCAAATGAAGTAGTTCTAGGATCTATCTCTATGGTTTGTTTCCTCTTGAAGTACCCCATGCAGACACTGGTGGAAAACACTTTCGTTTGAAAGGGGTTGCCAAGCTTCCCAAAAACTACTAATTTGCTGAAATCTCAGCAAACATTTTTTCACCAAATCTTGATGATACTTGGTGGTAATGATCAGTTCACTAAGCCCACTTGGCTGCCCAATTTTCACTCTTCTAGGTTCAAGCGTTCGTTTCCAGTAACACTTTGAAATTTTAGGTTTCACTCTGTTTTCTCCTATATAGATAGCTGTGTTTGGAATTCTAAATCAAACACGGTTTGTGCTAGCTCCTTGAAACTTGACCAAATGAAGTAGTTCTAAGTTCTATCTCTATGGTTTGTTTCCTCTTGAAGTACCCCATGCAGACACTGGTGGAAAACACTTTCGTTTGAAAGGGGTTGCCAAGCTTCCAAAAAACTACTAATTTGCTGAAATCTCAGCAAACATTTTTTCACCAAATCTTGATGATACTTGGTGGTAATGATCAGTTCACTAAGCCCACTTGGCTGCCCAATTTTCACTCTTCTAGGTTCAAGCGTTCGTTTCCAGTAACACTTTGAATTTTTAGGTTTCACTCTGTTTTCTCCTATATAGATAGATGTGTTGGAAACTCTAAATGAAACACGGTTTGTGCTAGCTCCTTGAAACTTGACCAAATGAAGTAGTTCTAAGTTCTCTCTCTATGGTTTCTTTCCTCTTGAAGTACCCCATGCAGGCACTGGTGGAAAACTCTTTCGTTTGAAAGGGGTTGCCAAGCTTCCAAAAAACTACTAGTTGGCTGAAATCTCAGCAAACATTTTTTCACCAAATCTTGATGATACTTGGTGGTAATGATCAGTTCACTAAGCCCACTTGGCTGCCCAATTTTCACTCTTCTAGGTTCAAGCGTTCGTTTCCAGTAACACTTTGAATTTTTAGGTTTCACTCTGTTTTCTCCTATATAGATAGATGTGTTGGAAACTCTAAATCAAACACGGTTTGTGCTAGCTCCTTGAAACTTGACCAAATGAAGTAGTTCTAAGTTCTATCTCTATGGTTTGTTTCCTCTTGAAGTACCCCATGCAGACACTGGTGGAAAACACTTTCGTTTGAAAGGGGTTGCCAAGCTTCCAAAAAACTACTAGTTTGCTGAAATCTCAGCAAACATTTTTTCACCAAATCTTCACGATACTTGGTGGTAATGATCAGTTCACTAAGCCCACTTGGGTGCCCAATTTTCACTCTTCTAGGTTCCAGCGTTCGTTTCCCGTAACACTTTGAAATTTTAGGTTTCACTCTGTTTTCTCCTATATAGATAGCTGTGTTTGGAATTCTAAATCAAACACGGTGTGTGCTAGCTCCTTGAAACTTGACCAAATGAAGTAGTTCTAAGTTCTATCTCTATGGTTTCTTTCCTCTTGAAGTACCCCATGCAGACACTGGTGGAAAACACTTTCGTTTGAAAGGGGTTGCCAAACTTCCAAAAAACTACTAATTTGCTGAAATCTCAGCAAACATTTTTTCACCAAATC
>NW_027511853.1:0-20476 GCF_048772815.1 Callospermophilus lateralis
GGAAACAAACCTTAGAGATAGAACGTAGAACTACTGTATTGTGTCAAGTTTCAAGAAGCTAGCACAAACCGTGTTGATTTAGAGTTCGAACTGCATCTGTCAATATAGGAGAAAACAGAGTGAAACCTAAAAATTCAAACTGCTCCTGTAAACGAATGCTTCAATCAAGGAGAACTAAACTTGGGCATCCAAGTGGGATTGGTGTACTGATCATTACGTGAATGTATCATGAAGATTGGATGAAAAAATATATGTTGAGATTTCAGGAGACTCTAGTGTTTGGAAGTTTGGCAACCCCTTTCCATATAAGTGTTATTCGCAGTCCCTGCATTAGGCTACATCAAGAGGAAACAAAACTTAGAGATAGAACGTAGAACTACTGTATTGTGTCAAGTTTCAAGAAGCTAGCACAAACTGTGTTTGATTTAGAGTTCGAACTGCATCTGTCAATATAGGAGAAAACAGAGTGAAACCTAAAAATTCAAACTGTTACTGCAAACGAATGCTTCAACCTAGGAGAACGAAACTTGGGCATCCGTGTTTGATTTGTGTACTGCTCATTACTTGAAAGTATCACGAAGGTCGGAAGAAAAAATATATGCTGTGATTTCAGGAGACTGTAGTTTTTTGGCAGCCTAACAACGCCTTTCATTGAATGAGTTATTCTCCAGTCTCTGCTTAAGGCTACATCAAGACGAAACAAACCTTAGAGATAGAACGCAGAACTACTGTATTGTGTCAAGTTTCAAGAAGCTAGCACAAACCGTGTTGATTTAGAGTTCGAACTGCATCTGTCAATATAGGAGAAAACAGAGAGAAACCTAAAAATTCAAACTGTTACTGCAAACGAATGCTTCAATCTAGGAGAACTAAACTTGGGCATCCAAGTGGGATTGGTGTACTGATCATTACGTGAATGTATCATGAAGATTGGATGAAAAAATATATGTTGAGATTTCAGGAGACGCTAGTGTTTGGAAGTTTGGCAACCCCTTTCCATATAAGTGTTATTCGCAGTCCCTGCATTAGGCTACATCAAGAGGAAACAAAACTTAGAGATAGAACGTAGAACTACTGTATTGTGTCAAGTTTCAAGAAGCTAGCACAAACTGTGTTTGATTTAGAGTTCGAACTGCATCTGTCAATATAGGAGAAAACAGAGTGAAAAAAACCTAAAAATTCAAACTGTTACTGCAAACGAATGCTTCAACCTAGGAGAACGAAACTTGGGCATCCGTGTTTGATTTGTGTACTGCTCATTACTTGAAAGTATCACGAAGGTCGGAAGAAAAAATATATGCTGTGATTTCAGGAGACTGTAGTTTTTTGGCAGCCTAACAACGCCTTTCATTGAATGAGTTATTCTCCAGTCTCTGCTTAAGGCTACATCAAGACGAAACAAACCTTAGAGATAGAACGTAGAACTACTGTATTGTGTCAAGTTTCAACAAGCTAGCATAAACCGTGTTTGATTTAGAGTTCGAACTACATCTGTCAATATAAGAGAAAACAGAGTGAAACCTAAAAATTCAAACTGTTACTGCAAACGAATGCTTCAACCTAGGAGAACGAAACTTGGGCATCCAAGTTTGATTGGTGTACTGCTCATTACTTGAAAGTATCATGAAGGTCGGAAGAAGAAATATATGTTGTCATTTCAGGAGACTGTAGTTTTTTGGCAGCCTAACAACGCCATTCATTGAATGAGTTATTCTCCAGTTTCTGCTTAAGGCTACATCAAGAGGAAACAAACCGTACAGATAGAACGTAGAACTACTGTATTGTGTCAAGTTTCAAGAAGCTAGCACAAACCGTGTTGATTTAGAGTTAGAACTGCATCTGTCAATATAGGAGAAAACAGAGTGAAACCTAAAAATTCAAACTGATACTGCAAACGAATGCTTCAACCTAGAAGAACGAAACTAGGGCATCCAAGTTTGATTGGTCTACTGCTCATTACTTGAAAGTATCATGAAGGTCGGAAGAAAAAATATGTGTTGTGATTTCAGGAGACTGTAGTTTTGTGGCAGCCTAACAACGCCTTTCATTGAATGAGTTATTCTCCAGTCTCTGCTTAAGGCTACATCAAGAGGAATCAAACCTTAGAGATAGAACGTAGAACTACTGTATTGTGTCAAGTTTCAAGAAGCTAGCACAAACCGTGTTGATTTAGAGTTCTAACTGCATGTGTCAATATAGGAGAAAACAGATTGAAACGTAAAAATTCAAATTGTTCTTGCAAACGAATGCTTCAACCTAGGAGAACGAAACTAGGGCATCCAAGTTTGATTGGTGTACTGCTCATTACTTGAAAGTATCATGAAGGTCGGAAGAAAAAATATATGTTGTGATTTCAGGACACTGTAGTTTTTTGGCAGCCTAACAACGCCTTTCATAGAATGAATTATTCTCCAGTCTCTGCTTAAGGCTACATCAAGAGGGAACAAACCTTAGAGATAGAACGCAGAACTACTGTATTGTGTCAAGTTTCAAGAAGCTAGCACAAACCGTGTTGATTTAGAGTTCGAACTGCATCTGTCAATATAGGAGAAAACAGAGTGAAACCTAAAAATTCAAACTGTTACTGCAAACGAATGCTTCAATCAAGGAGAACTAAACTTGGGCATCCAAGTGGGATTGGTGTACTGAATATTACGTGAATGTATCATGAAGATTGGATGAAAAAATATATGTTGAGATTTCAGGAGACGCTAGTGTTTGGAAGTTTGGCAACCCCTTTCCATATAAGTGTTATTCGCAGTCCCTGCATTAGGCTACATCAAGAGGAAACAAAACTTAGAGATAGAACGTAGAACTACTGTATTGTGTCAAGTTTCAAGAAGCTAGCACAAACTGTGTTTGATTTAGAGTTCGGACTGCATCTGTCAATATAGGAGAAAACAGAGTAAAACCTAAAAATTCAAACTGTTACTGCAAACGAATGCTTCAACCTAGGAGAACGAAACTTGGGCATCCAAGTTTGATTGGTGTACTGCTCATTACTTGAAAGTATCATGAAGATCGGAACAAAAAATATGTGTTGTGATTTCAGGAGACTGTAGTTTTGTGGGAGCCTAACAACGCCTTTCATTGAATGAGTTATTCTCCAGTCTCTGCTTAAGGCTACATCAAGAGGAATCAAACCTTAGAGATAGAACGTAGAACTACTGTATTGTGTCAAGTTTCAAGAAGCTAGCACAAACCGTGTTGATTTAGAGTTCTAACTGCATGTGTCAATATAGGAGAAAACAGATTGAAACGTAAAAATTCAAATTGTTCTTGCAAACGAATGCTTCAACCTAGGAGAACGAAACTAGGGCATCCAAGTTTGATTGGTGTACTGCTCATTACTTGAAAGTATCATGAAGGTCGGAAGAAAAAATATATGTTGAGATTACAGGAGACTGTAGTTTTTTGGCAACCCAGCAACGCATTTCATTGAATGAGTTATTCGCCAGTCTTTGCTTAAGGCTACATCAAGAGGAAACAAACCTTAGAGATAGAACGTAGAACTACTGTATTGTGTCAAGTTTCAAGAAGCTAGCACAAACTGTGTTTGATTTAGAGTTCGGACTGCATCTGTCAATATAGGAGAAAACAGAGTAAAACCTAAAAATTCAAACTGTTACTGCAAACGAATGCTTCAACCTAGGAGAACGAAACTTGGGCATCCAAGTTTGATTGGTGTACTGCTCATTACTTGAAAGTATCATGAAGGTCGGAACAAAAAATATGTGTTGTGATTTCAGGAGACTGTAGTTTTGTGGGAGCCTAACAACGCCTTTCATTGAATGAGTTATTCTCCAGTCTCTGCTTAAGGCTACATCAAGAGGAATCAAACCTTAGAGATAGAACGTAGAACTACTGTATTGTGTCAAGTTTCAAGAAGCTAGCACAAACCGTGTTGATTTAGAGTTCTAACTGCATGTGTCAATATAGGAGAAAACAGATTGAAACGTAAAAATTCAAATTGTTCTTGCAAACGAATGCTTCAACCTAGGAGAACGAAACTAGGGCATCCAAGTTTGATTGGTGTACTGCTCATTACTTGAAAGTATCATGAAGGTCGGAAGAAAAAATATATGTTGAGATTACAGGAGACTGTAGTTTTTTGGCAACCCAGCAACGCATTTCATTGAATGAGTTATTCGCCAGTCTTTGCTTAAGGCTACATCAAGAGGAAACAAACCTTAGAGATAGAACGTAGAACTACTGTATTGTGTCAAGTTTCAAGAAGCTAGCACAAACCGTGTTGATTTAGAGTTCGAACTGCATCTGTCAATATAGGAGAAAACAGAGTGAAACCTAAAAATTCAAACTGCTCCTGTAAACGAATGCTTCAATCAAGGAGAACTAAACTTGGGCATCCAAGTGGGATTGGTGTACTGATCATTACGTGAATGTATCATGAAGATTGGATGAAAAAATATATGTTGAGATTTCAGGAGACTCTAGTGTTTGGAAGTTTGGCAACCCCTTTCCATATAAGTGTTATTCGCAGTCCCTGCATTAGGCTACATCAAGAGGAAACAAAACTTAGAGATAGAACGTAGAACTACTGTATTGTGTCAAGTTTCAAGAAGCTAGCACAAACTGTGTTTGATTTAGAGTTCGAACTGCATCTGTCAATATAGGAGAAAACAGAGTGAAACCTAAAAATTCAAACTGTTACTGCAAACGAATGCTTCAACCTAGGAGAACGAAACTTGGGCATCCGTGTTTGATTTGTGTACTGCTCATTACTTGAAAGTATCACGAAGGTCGGAAGAAAAAATATATGCTGTGATTTCAGGAGACTGTAATTTTTTGGCAGCCTAACAACGCCTTTCATTGAATGAGTTATTCTCCAGTCTCTGCTTAAGGCTACATCAAGACGAAACAAACCTTAGAGATAGAACGCAGAACTACTGTATTGTGTCAAGTTTCAAGAAGCTAGCACAAACCGTGTTGATTTAGAGTTCGAACTGCATCTGTCAATATAGGAGAAAACAGAGAGAAACCTAAAAATTCAAACTGTTACTGCAAACGAATGCTTCAATCTAGGAGAACTAAACTTGGGCATCCAAGTGGGATTGGTGTACTGATCATTACGTGAATGTATCATGAAGATTGGATGAAAAAATATATGTTGAGATTTCAGGAGACGCTAGTGTTTGGAAGTTTGGCAACCCCTTTCCATATAAGTGTTATTCGCAGTCCCTGCATTAGGCTACATCAAGAGGAAACAAAACTTAGAGATAGAACGTAGAACTACTGTATTGTGTCAAGTTTCAAGAAGCTAGCACAAACTGTGTTTGATTTAGAGTTCGAACTGCATCTGTCAATATAGGAGAAAACAGAGTGAAACCTAAAAATTCAAACTGTTACTGCAAACGAATGCTTCAACCTAGGAGAACGAAACTTGGGCATCCGTGTTTGATTTGTGTACTGCTCATTACTTGAAAGTATCACGAAGGTCGGAAGAAAAAATATATGCTGTGATTTCAGGAGACTGTAGTTTTTTGGCAGCCTAACAACGCCTTTCATTGAATGAGTTATTCTCCAGTCTCTGCTTAAGGCTACATCAAGACGAAACAAACCTTAGAGATAGAACGTAGAACTACTGTATGGTGTCAAGTTTCAACAAGCTAGCATAAACCGTGTTTGATTTAGAGTTCGAACTACATCTGTCAATATAAGAGAAAACAGAGTGAAACCTAAAAATTCAAACTGTTACTGCAAACGAATGCTTCAACCTAGGAGAACGAAACTTGGGCATCCAAGTTTGATTGGTGTACTGCTCATTACTTGAAAGTATCATGAAGGTCGGAAGAAGAAATATATGTTGTCATTTCAGGAGACTGTAGTTTTTTGGCAGCCTAACAACGCCATTCATTGAATGAGTTATTCTCCAGTTTCTGCTTAAGGCTACATCAAGAGGAAACAAACCGTACAGATAGAACGTAGAACTACTGTATTGTGTCAAGTTTCAAGAAGCTAGCACAAACCGTGTTGATTTAGAGTTAGAACTGCATCTGTCAATATAGGAGAAAACAGAGTGAAACCTAAAAATTCAAACTGATACTGCAAACGAATGCTTCAACCTAGAAGAACGAAACTAGGGCATCCAAGTTTGATTGGTCTACTGCTCATTACTTGAAAGTATCATGAAGGTCGGAAGAAAAAATATGTGTTGTGATTTCAGGAGACTGTAGTTTTGTGGCAGCCTAACAACGCCTTTCATTGAATGAGTTATTCTCCAGTCTCTGCTTAAGGCTACATCAAGAGGAATCAAACCTTAGAGATAGAACGTAGAACTACTGTATTGTGTCAAGTTTCAAGAAGCTAGCACAAACCGTGTTGATTTAGAGTTCTAACTGCATGTGTCAATATAGGAGAAAACAGATTGAAACGTAAAAATTCAAATTGTTCTTGCAAACGAATGCTTCAACCTAGGAGAACGAAACTAGGGCATCCAAGTTTGATTGGTGTACTGCTCATTACTTGAAAGTATCATGAAGGTCGGAAGAAAAAATATATGTTGTGATTTCAGGACACTGTAGTTTTTTGGCAGCCTAACAACGCCTTTCATAGAATGAATTATTCTCCAGTCTCTGCTTAAGGCTACATCAAGAGGGAACAAACCTTAGAGATAGAACGCAGAACTACTGTATTGTGTCAAGTTTCAAGAAGCTAGCACAAACCGTGTTGATTTAGAGTTCGAACTGCATCTGTCAATATAGGAGAAAACAGAGTGAAACCTAAAAATTCAAACTGTTACTGCAAACGAATGCTTCAATCAAGGAGAACTAAACTTGGGCATCCAAGTGGGATTGGTGTACTGAATATTACGTGAATGTATCATGAAGATTGGATGAAAAAATATATGTTGAGATTTCAGGAGACGCTAGTGTTTGGAAGTTTGGCAACCCCTTTCCATATAAGTGTTATTCGCAGTCCCTGCATTAGGCTACATCAAGAGGAAACAAAACTTAGAGATAGAACGTAGAACTACTGTATTGTGTCAAGTTTCAAGAAGCTAGCACAAACTGTGTTTGATTTAGAGTTCGGACTGCATCTGTCAATATAGGAGAAAACAGAGTAAAACCTAAAAATTCAAACTGTTACTGCAAACGAATGCTTCAACCTAGGAGAACGAAACTTGGGCATCCAAGTTTGATTGGTGTACTGCTCATTACTTGAAAGTATCATGAAGGTCGGAACAAAAAATATGTGTTGTGATTTCAGGAGACTGTAGTTTTTTGGCAGCCTAACAACGCCTTTCATTGAATGAGTTATTCTCCAGTCTCTGCTTAAGGCTACATCAAGACGAAACAAACCTTAGAGATAGAACGTAGAACTACTGTATTGTGTCAAGTTTCAAGAAGCTAGCACAAACCGTGTTGATTTAGAGTTAGAACTGCATCTGTCAATATAGGAGAAAACAGAGTGAAACCTAAAAATTCAAACTGTTACTGCAAACGAATGCTTCAACCTAGAAGAACGAAACTAGGGCATCCAAGTTTGATTGGTCTACTGCTCATTACTTGAAAGTATCATGAAGGTCGGAAGAAAAAATATGTGTTGTGATTTCAGGAGACTGTAGTTTTGTGGCAGCCTAACAACGCCTTTCATTGAATGAGTTATTCTCCAGTCTCTGCTTAAGGCTACATCAAGAGGAATCAAACCTTAGAGATAGAACGTAGAACTACTGTATTGTGTCAAGTTTCAAGAAGCTAGCACAAACCGTGTTGATTTAGAGTTCTAACTGCATGTGTCAATATAGGAGAAAACAGATTGAAACGTAAAAATTCAAATTGTTCTTGCAAACGAATGCTTCAACCTAGGAGAACGAAACTAGGGCATCCAAGTTTGATTGGTGTACTGCTCATTACTTGAAAGTATCATGAAGGTCGGAAGAAAAAATATATGTTGAGATTACAGGAGACTGTAGTTTTTTGGCAACCCAGCAACGCATTTCATTGAATGAGTTATTCGCCAGTCTTTGCTTAAGGCTACATCAAGAGGAAACAAACCTTAGAGATAGAACGTAGAACTACTGTATTGTGTCAAGTTTCAAGAAGCTAGCACAAACCGTGTTGATTTAGAGTTCGAACTGCATCTGTCAATATAGGAGAAAACAGAGTGAAACCTAAAAATTCAAACTGTTCCTGTAAACGAATGCTTCAATCAAGGAGAACTAAACTTGGGCATCCAAGTGGGATTGGTGTACTGATCATTACGTGAATGTATCATGAAGATTGGATGAAAAAATATATGTTGAGATTTCAGGAGACTCTAGTGTTTGGAAGTTTGGCAACCCCTTTCCATATAAGTGTTATTCGCAGTCCCTGCATTAGGCTACATCAAGAGGAAACAAAACTTAGAGATAGAACGTAGAACTACTGTATTGTGTCAAGTTTCAAGAAGCTAGCACAAACTGTGTTTGATTTAGAGTTCGAACTGCATCTGTCAATATAGGAGAAAACAGAGTGAAACCTAAAAATTCAAACTGTTACTGCAAACGAATGCTTCAACCTAGGAGAACGAAACTTGGGCATCCGTGTTTGATTTGTGTACTGCTCATTACTTGAAAGTATCACGAAGGTCGGAAGAAAAAATATATGCTGTGATTTCAGGAGACTGTAATTTTTTGGCAGCCTAACAACGCCTTTCATTGAATGAGTTATTCTCCAGTCTCTGCTTAAGGCTACATGAAGATGAAACAAACCTTAGAGATAGAACGTAGAACTACTGTATTGTGTCAAGTTTCAACAAGCTAGCATAAACCGTGTTTGATTTAGAGTTCGAACTACATCTGTCAATATAAGAGAAAACAGAGTGAAACCTAAAAATTCAAACTGTTACTGCAAACGAATGCTTCAACCTAGGAGAACGAAACTTGGGCATCCAAGTTTGATTGGTGTACTGCTCATTACTTGAAAGTATCATGAAGGTCGGAACAAAAAATATGTGTTGTGATTTCAGGAGACTGTAGTTTTGTGGGAGCCTAACAACGCCTTTCATTGAATGAGTTATTCTCCAGTCTCTGCTTAAGGCTACATCAAGAGGAATCAAACCTTAGAGATAGAACGTAGAACTACTGTATTGTGTCACGTTTCAAGAAGCTAGAACAAACCGTGTTGATTTAGAGTTCTAACTGCATGTGTCAATATAGGAGAAAACAGATTGAAACGTAAAAATTCAAATTGTTCTTGCAAACGAATGCTTCAACCTAGGAGAACGAAACTAGGGCATCCAAGTTTGATTGGTGTACAGCTCATTACTTGAAAGTATCATGAAGGTCGGAAGAAAAAATATATGTTGAGATTAGAGGAGACTGTAGTTTTTTGGCAACCCAGCAACGCATTTCATTGAATGAGTTATTCGCCAGTCTTTGCTTAAGGCTACATCAAGAGGAAACAAACCTTAGAGATAGAACGTAGAACTACTGTATTGTGTCAAGTTTCAAGAAGCTAGCACAAACCGTGTTGATTTAGAGTTCGAACTGCATCTGTCAATATAGGAGAAAACAGAGTGAAACCTAAAAATTCAAACTGTTCCTGTAAACGAATGCTTCAATCAAGGAGAACTAAACTTGGGCATCCAAGTGGGATTGGTGTACTGATCATTACGTGAATGTATCATGAAGATTGGATGAAAAAATATATGTTGAGATTTCAGGAGACTCTAGTGTTTGGAAGTTTGGCAACCCCTTTCCATATAAGTGTTATTCGCAGTCCCTGCATTAGGCTACATCAAGAGGAAACAAAACTTAGAGATAGAACGTAGAACTACTGTATTGTGTCAAGTTTCAAGAAGCTAGCACAAACTGTGTTTGATTTAGAGTTCGAACTGCATCTGTCAATATAGGAGAAAACAGAGTGAAACCTAAAAATTCAAACTGTTACTGCAAACGAATGCTTCAACCTAGGAGAACGAAACTTGGGCATCCGTGTTTGATTTGTGTACTGCTCATTACTTGAAAGTATCACGAAGGTCGGAAGAAAAAATATATGCTGTGATTTCAGGAGACTGTAATTTTTTGGCAGCCTAACAACGCCTTTCATTGAATGAGTTATTCTCCAGTCTCTGCTTAAGGCTACATCAAGACGAAACAAACCTTAGAGATAGAACGCAGAACTACTGTATTGTGTCAAGTTTCAAGAAGCTAGCACAAACCGTGTTGATTTAGAGTTCGAACTGCATCTGTCAATATAGGAGAAAACAGAGAGAAACCTAAAAATTCAAACTGTTACTGCAAACGAATGCTTCAATCTAGGAGAACTAAACTTGGGCATCCAAGTGGGATTGGTGTACTGATCATTACGTGAATGTATCATGAAGATTGGATGAAAAAATATATGTTGAGATTTCAGGAGACGCTAGTGTTTGGAAGTTTGGCAACCCCTTTCCATATAAGTGTTATTCGCAGTCCCTGCATTAGGCTACATCAAGAGGAAACAAAACTTAGTGATAGAACGTAGAACTACTGTATTGTGTCAAGTTTCAAGAAGCTAGCACAAACTGTGTTTGATTTAGAGTTCGAACTGCATCTGTCAATATAGGAGAAAACAGAGTGAAACCTAAAAATTCAAACTGTTACTGCAAACGAATGCTTCAACCTAGGAGAACGAAACTTGGGCATCCGTGTTTGATTTGTGTACTGCTCATTACTTGAAAGTATCACGAAGGTCGGAAGAAAAAATATATGCTGTGATTTCAGGAGACTGTAGTTTTTTGGCAGCCTAACAACGCCTTTCATTGAATGAGTTATTCTCCAGTCTCTGCTTAAGGCTACATCAAGACGAAACAAACCTTAGAGATAGAACGTAGAACTACTGTATTGTGTCAAGTTTCAACAAGCTAGCATAAACCGTGTTTGATTTAGAGTTCGAACTACATCTGTCAATATAAGAGAAAACAGAGTGAAACCTAAAAATTCAAACTGTTACTGCAAACGAATGCTTCAACCTAGGAGAACGAAACTTGGGCATCCAAGTTTGATTGGTGTACTGCTCATTACTTGAAAGTATCATGAAGGTCGGAAGAAGAAATATATGTTGTCATTTCAGGAGACTGTAGTTTTTTGGCAGCCTAACAACGCCATTCATTGAATGAGTTATTCTCCAGTTTCTGCTTAAGGCTACATCAAGAGGAAACAAACCGTACAGATAGAACGTAGAACTACTGTATTGTGTCAAGTTTCAAGAAGCTAGCACAAACCGTGTTGATTTAGAGTTAGAACTGCATCTGTCAATATAGGAGAAAACAGAGTGAAACCTAAAAATTCAAACTGATACTGCAAACGAATGCTTCAACCTAGAAGAACGAAACTAGGGCATCCAAGTTTGATTGGTCTACTGCTCATTACTTGAAAGTATCATGAAGGTCGGAAGAAAAAATATGTGTTGTGATTTCAGGAGACTGTAGTTTTGTGGCAGCCTAACAACGCCTTTCATTGAATGAGTTATTCTCCAGTCTCTGCTTAAGGCTACATCAAGAGGAATCAAACCTTAGAGATAGAACGTAGAACTACTGTATTGTGTCAAGTTTCAAGAAGCTAGCACAAACCGTGTTGATTTAGAGTTCTAACTGCATGTGTCAATATAGGAGAAAACAGATTGAAACGTAAAAATTCAAATTGTTCTTGCAAACGAATGCTTCAACCTAGGAGAACGAAACTAGGGCATCCAAGTTTGATTGGTGTACTGCTCATTACTTGAAAGTATCATGAAGGTCGGAAGAAAAAATATATGTTGTGATTTCAGGACACTGTAGTTTTTTGGCAGCCTAACAACGCCTTTCATAGAATGAATTATTCTCCAGTCTCTGCTTAAGGCTACATCAAGAGGGAACAAACCTTAGAGATAGAACGCAGAACTACTGTATTGTGTCAAGTTTCAAGAAGCTAGCACAAACCGTGTTGATTTAGAGTTCGAACTGCATCTGTCAATATAGGAGAAAACAGAGTGAAACCTAAAAATTCAAACTGTTACTGCAAACGAATGCTTCAATCAAGGAGAACTAAACTTGGGCATCCAAGTGGGATTGGTGTACTGAATATTACGTGAATGTATCATGAAGATTGGATGAAAAAATATATGTTGAGATTTCAGGAGACGCTAGTGTTTGGAAGTTTGGCAACCCCTTTCCATATAAGTGTTATTCGCAGTCCCTGCATTAGGCTACATCAAGAGGAAACAAAACTTAGAGATAGAACGTAGAACTACTGTATTGTGTCAAGTTTCAAGAAGCTAGCACAAACTGTGTTTGATTTAGAGTTCGAACTGCATCTGTCAATATAGGAGAAAACAGAGTGAAACCTAAAAATTCAAACTGTTACTGCAAACGAATGCTTCAACCTAGGAGAACGAAACTTGGGCATCCGTGTTTGATTTGTGTACTGCTCATTACTTGAAAGTATCACGAAGGTCGGAAGAAAAAATATATGCTGTGATTTCAGGAGACTGTAATTTTTTGGCAGCCTAACAACGCCTTTCATTGAATGAGTTATTCTCCAGTCTCTGCTTAAGGCTACATGAAGATGAAACAAACCTTAGAGATAGAACGTAGAACTACTGTATTGTGTCAAGTTTCAACAAGCTAGCATAAACCGTGTTTGATTTAGAGTTCGAACTACATCTGTCAATATAAGAGAAAACAGAGTGAAACCTAAAAATTCAAACTGTTAC
The DNA here is from genome assembly GCF_048772815.1 of Callospermophilus lateralis. NCBI lineage: Eukaryota > Metazoa > Chordata > Mammalia > Rodentia > Sciuridae > Callospermophilus > Callospermophilus lateralis. The sequence continues at coordinate 12,675 of NW_027511853.1, forward strand.
TGCAAACGAATGCTTCAACCTAGGAGAACGAAACTTGGGCATCCAAGTTTGATTGGTGTACTGCTCATTACTTGAAAGTATCATGAAGGTCGGAACAAAAAATATGTGTTGTGATTTCAGGAGACTGTAGTTTTGTGGGAGCCTAACAACGCCTTTCATTGAATGAGTTATTCTCCAGTCTCTGCTTAAGGCTACATCAAGAGGAATCAAACCTTAGAGATAGAACGTAGAACTACTGTATTGTGTCACGTTTCAAGAAGCTAGAACAAACCGTGTTGATTTAGAGTTCTAACTGCATGTGTCAATATAGGAGAAAACAGATTGAAACGTAAAAATTCAAATTGTTCTTGCAAACGAATGCTTCAACCTAGGAGAACGAAACTAGGGCATCCAAGTTTGATTGGTGTACTGCTCATTACTTGAAAGTATCATGAAGGTCGGAAGAAAAAATATATGTTGAGATTAGAGGAGACTGTAGTTTTTTGGCAACCCAGCAACGCATTTCATTGAATGAGTTATTCGCCAGTCTTTGCTTAAGGCTACATCAAGAGGAAACAAACCTTAGAGATAGAACGTAGAACTACTGTATTGTGTCAAGTTTCAAGAAGCTAGCACAAACCGTGTTGATTTAGAGTTCGAACTGCATCTGTCAATATAGGAGAAAACAGAGTGAAACCTAAAAATTCAAACTGTTCCTGTAAACGAATGCTTCAATCAAGGAGAACTAAACTTGGGCATCCAAGTGGGATTGGTGTACTGATCATTACGTGAATGTATCATGAAGATTGGATGAAAAAATATATGTTGAGATTTCAGGAGACTCTAGTGTTTGGAAGTTTGGCAACCCCTTTCCATATAAGTGTTATTCGCAGTCCCTGCATTAGGCTACATCAAGAGGAAACAAAACTTAGAGATAGAACGTAGAACTACTGTATTGTGTCAAGTTTCAAGAAGCTAGCACAAACTGTGTTTGATTTAGAGTTCGAACTGCATCTGTCAATATAGGAGAAAACAGAGTGAAACCTAAAAATTCAAACTGTTACTGCAAACGAATGCTTCAACCTAGGAGAACGAAACTTGGGCATCCGTGTTTGATTTGTGTACTGCTCATTACTTGAAAGTATCACGAAGGTCGGAAGAAAAAATATATGCTGTGATTTCAGGAGACTGTAATTTTTTGGCAGCCTAACAACGCCTTTCATTGAATGAGTTATTCTCCAGTCTCTGCTTAAGGCTACATCAAGACGAAACAAACCTTAGAGATAGAACGCAGAACTACTGTATTGTGTCAAGTTTCAAGAAGCTAGCACAAACCGTGTTGATTTAGAGTTCGAACTGCATCTGTCAATATAGGAGAAAACAGAGAGAAACCTAAAAATTCAAACTGTTACTGCAAACGAATGCTTCAATCTAGGAGAACTAAACTTGGGCATCCAAGTGGGATTGGTGTACTGATCATTACGTGAATGTATCATGAAGATTGGATGAAAAAATATATGTTGAGATTTCAGGAGACGCTAGTGTTTGGAAGTTTGGCAACCCCTTTCCATATAAGTGTTATTCGCAGTCCCTGCATTAGGCTACATCAAGAGGAAACAAAACTTAGTGATAGAACGTAGAACTACTGTATTGTGTCAAGTTTCAAGAAGCTAGCACAAACTGTGTTTGATTTAGAGTTCGAACTGCATCTGTCAATATAGGAGAAAACAGAGTGAAACCTAAAAATTCAAACTGTTACTGCAAACGAATGCTTCAACCTAGGAGAACGAAACTTGGGCATCCGTGTTTGATTTGTGTACTGCTCATTACTTGAAAGTATCACGAAGGTCGGAAGAAAAAATATATGCTGTGATTTCAGGAGACTGTAGTTTTTTGGCAGCCTAACAACGCCTTTCATTGAATGAGTTATTCTCCAGTCTCTGCTTAAGGCTACATCAAGACGAAACAAACCTTAGAGATAGAACGTAGAACTACTGTATTGTGTCAAGTTTCAACAAGCTAGCATAAACCGTGTTTGATTTAGAGTTCGAACTACATCTGTCAATATAAGAGAAAACAGAGTGAAACCTAAAAATTCAAACTGTTACTGCAAACGAATGCTTCAACCTAGGAGAACGAAACTTGGGCATCCAAGTTTGATTGGTGTACTGCTCATTACTTGAAAGTATCATGAAGGTCGGAAGAAGAAATATATGTTGTCATTTCAGGAGACTGTAGTTTTTTGGCAGCCTAACAACGCCATTCATTGAATGAGTTATTCTCCAGTTTCTGCTTAAGGCTACATCAAGAGGAAACAAACCGTACAGATAGAACGTAGAACTACTGTATTGTGTCAAGTTTCAAGAAGCTAGCACAAACCGTGTTGATTTAGAGTTAGAACTGCATCTGTCAATATAGGAGAAAACAGAGTGAAACCTAAAAATTCAAACTGATACTGCAAACGAATGCTTCAACCTAGAAGAACGAAACTAGGGCATCCAAGTTTGATTGGTCTACTGCTCATTACTTGAAAGTATCATGAAGGTCGGAAGAAAAAATATGTGTTGTGATTTCAGGAGACTGTAGTTTTGTGGCAGCCTAACAACGCCTTTCATTGAATGAGTTATTCTCCAGTCTCTGCTTAAGGCTACATCAAGAGGAATCAAACCTTAGAGATAGAACGTAGAACTACTGTATTGTGTCAAGTTTCAAGAAGCTAGCACAAACCGTGTTGATTTAGAGTTCTAACTGCATGTGTCAATATAGGAGAAAACAGATTGAAACGTAAAAATTCAAATTGTTCTTGCAAACGAATGCTTCAACCTAGGAGAACGAAACTAGGGCATCCAAGTTTGATTGGTGTACTGCTCATTACTTGAAAGTATCATGAAGGTCGGAAGAAAAAATATATGTTGTGATTTCAGGACACTGTAGTTTTTTGGCAGCCTAACAACGCCTTTCATAGAATGAATTATTCTCCAGTCTCTGCTTAAGGCTACATCAAGAGGGAACAAACCTTAGAGATAGAACGCAGAACTACTGTATTGTGTCAAGTTTCAAGAAGCTAGCACAAACCGTGTTGATTTAGAGTTCGAACTGCATCTGTCAATATAGGAGAAAACAGAGTGAAACCTAAAAATTCAAACTGTTACTGCAAACGAATGCTTCAATCAAGGAGAACTAAACTTGGGCATCCAAGTGGGATTGGTGTACTGAATATTACGTGAATGTATCATGAAGATTGGATGAAAAAATATATGTTGAGATTTCAGGAGACGCTAGTGTTTGGAAGTTTGGCAACCCCTTTCCATATAAGTGTTATTCGCAGTCCCTGCATTAGGCTACATCAAGAGGAAACAAAACTTAGAGATAGAACGTAGAACTACTGTATTGTGTCAAGTTTCAAGAAGCTAGCACAAACTGTGTTTGATTTAGAGTTCGGACTGCATCTGTCAATATAGGAGAAAACAGAGTAAAACCTAAAAATTCAAACTGTTACTGCAAACGAATGCTTCAACCTAGGAGAACGAAACTTGGGCATCCAAGTTTGATTGGTGTACTGCTCATTACTTGAAAGTATCATGAAGGTCGGAACAAAAAATATGTGTTGTGATTTCAGGAGACTGTAGTTTTGTGGGAGCCTAACAACGCCTTTCATTGAATGAGTTATTCTCCAGTCTCTGCTTAAGGCTACATCAAGAGGAATCAAACCTTAGAGATAGAACGTAGAACTACTGTATTGTGTCAAGTTTCAAGAAGCTAGCACAAACCGTGTTGATTTAGAGTTCTAACTGCATGTGTCAATATAGGAGAAAACAGATTGAAACGTAAAAATTCAAATTGTTCTTGCAAACGAATGCTTCAACCTAGGAGAACGAAACTAGGGCATCCAAGTTTGATTGGTGTACTGCTCATTACTTGAAAGTATCATGAAGGTCGGATGAAAAAATATATGTTGAGATTACAGGAGACTGTAGTTTTTTGGCAACCCAGCAACGCATTTCATTGAATGAGTTATTCGCCAGTCTTTGCTTAAGGCTACATCAAGAGGAAACAAACCTTAGAGATAGAACGTAGAACTACTGTATTGTGTCAAGTTTCAAGAAGCTAGCACAAACCGTGTGATTTAGAGTTCGAACTGCATCTGTCAATATAGGAGAAAACAGAGTGAAACCTAAAAATTCAAACTGTTCCTGTAAACGAATGCTTCAATCAAGGAGAACTAAACTTGGGCATCCAAGTGGGATTGGTGTACTGATCATTACGTGAATGTATCATGAAGATTGGATGAAAAAATATATGTTGAGATTTCAGGAGACTCTAGTGTTTGGAAGTTTGGCACCCCTTTCCATATAAGTGTTATTCGCAGTCCCTGCATTAGGCTACATCAAGAGGAAACAAAACTTAGAGATAGAACGTAGAACTACTGTATTGTGTCAAGTTTCAAGAAGCTAGCACAAACTGTGTTTGATTTAGAGTTCGAACTGCATCTGTCAATATAGGAGAAAACAGAGTGAAACCTAAAAATTCAAACTGTTACTGCAAACGAATGCTTCAACCTAGGAGAACGAAACTTGGGCATCCGTGTTTGATTTGTGTACTGCTCATTACTTGAAAGTATCACGAAGGTCGGAAGAAAAAATATATGCTGTGATTTCAGGAGACTGTAATTTTTTGGCAGCCTAACAACGCCTTTCATTGAATGAGTTATTCTCCAGTCTCTGCTTAAGGCTACAGGAAGACGAAACAAACCTTAGAGATAGAACGTAGAACTACTGTATTGTGTCAAGTTTCAACAAGCTAGCATAAACCGTGTTTGATTTAGAGTTCGAACTACATCTGTCAATATAAGAGAAAACAGAGTGAAACCTAAAATTCAAACTGTTACTGCAAACGAATGCTTCAACCTAGGAGAACGAAACTTGGGCATCCAAGTTTGATTGGTGTACTGCTCATTACTTGAAAGTATCATGAAGGTCGGAAGAAGAAATATATGTTGTCATTTCAGGAGACTGTAGTTTTTTGGCAGCCTAACAACGCCATTCATTGAATGAGTTATCTAAAGTATCTGCTTAAGGCTACATCAAGAGGAAACAAACCGTACAGATAGAACGTAGAACTACTGTATTGTGTCAAGTTTCAAGAAGCTAGCACAAACCGTGTTGATTTAGAGTTAGAACTGCATCTGTCAATATAGGAGAAAACAGAGTGAAACCTAAAAATTCAAACTGTTACTGCAAACGAATGCTTCAACCTAGAAGAACGAAACTAGGGCATCCAAGTTTGATTGGTCTACTGCTCATTACTTGAAAGTATCATGAAGGTCGGAAGAAAAAATATGTGTTGTGATTTCAGGAGACTGTAGTTTTGTGGCAGCCTAACAACGCCTTTCATTGAATGAGTTATTCTCCAGTCTCTGCTTAAGGCTACATCAAGAGGAATCAAACCTTAGAGATAGAACTTAGAACTACTGTATTGTGTCAAGTTTCAAGAAGCTAGCACAAACCGTGTTGATTTAGAGTTCTAACTGCATGTGTCAATATAGGAGAAAACAGATTGAAACGTAAAAATTCAAATTGTTCTGGCAAACGAATGCTTCAACCTAGGAGAACGAAACTAGGGCATCCAAGTTTGATTGGTGTGCTGCTCATTACTTGAAAGTATCATGAAGGTCGGAAGAAAAAATATATGTTGTGATTTCAGGACACTGTAGTTTTTTGGCAGCCTAACAACGCCTTTCATTGAATGAGTTATTCTCCAGTCTCTGCTTAAGGCTACATCAAGACGAAACAAACCTTAGAGATAGAACGCAGAACTACTGTATTGTGTCAAGTTTCAAGAAGCTAGCACAAACCGTGTTGATTTAGAGTTCGAACTGCATCTGTCAATATAGGAGAAAACAGAGTGAAACCTAAAAATTCAAACTGTTACTGCAAACGAATGCTTCAATCTAGGAGAACTAAACTTGGGCATCCAAGTGGGATTGGTGTACTGATCATTACGTGAATGTATCATGAAGATTGGATGAAAAAATATATGTTGAGATTTCAGGAGACGCTAGTGTTTGGAAGTTTGGCAACCCCTTTCCATATAAGTGTTATTCGCAGTCCCTGCATTAGGCTACATCAAGAGGAAACAAAACTTAGAGATAGAACGTAGAACTACTGTATTGTGTCAAGTTTCAAGAAGCTAGCACAAACTGTGTTTGATTTAGAGTTCGAACTGCATCTGTCAATATAGGAGAAAACAGAGTGAAACCTAAAAATTCAAACTGTTACTGCAAACGAATGCTTCAACCTAGGAGAACGAAACTTGGGCATCCGTGTTTGATTTGTGTACTGCTCATTACTTGAAAGTATCACGAAGGTCGGAAGAAAAAATATATGCTGTGATTTCAGGAGACTGTAGTTTTTGGCAGCGTAACAACGCCTTTCATTGAATGAGTTATTCTCCAGTCTCTGCTTAAGGCTACATCAAGACGAAACAAACCTTAGAGATAGAACGTAGAACTACTGTATTGTGTCAAGTTTCAACAAGCTAGCATAAACCGTGTTTGATTTAGAGTTCGAACTACATCTGTCAATATAAGAGAAAACAGAGTGAAACCTAAAATTCAAACTGTTACTGCAAACGAATGCTTCAACCTAGGAGAACGAAACTTGGGCATCCAAGTTTGATTGGTGTACTGCTCATTACTTGAAAGTATCATGAAGGTCGGAAAGAAGAAATATATGTTGTCATTTCAGGAGACTGTAGTTTTTTGGCAGCCTAACAACGCCATTCATTGAATGAGTTATTCTAAAGTATCTGCTTAAGGCTACATCAAGAGGAAACAAACCGTACAGATAGAACGTAGAACTACTGTATTGTGTCAAGTTTCAAGAAGCTAGCACAAACCGTGTTGATTTAGAGTTAGAACTGCATCTGTCAATATAGGAGAAAACAGAGTGAAACCTAAAAATTCAAACTGTTACTGCAAACGAATGCTTCAACCTAGAAGAACGAAACTAGGGCATCCAAGTTTGATTGGTCTACTGCTCATTACTTGAAAGTATCATGAAGGTCGGAAGAAAAAATATGTGTTGTGATTTCAGGAGACTGTAGTTTTGTGGCAGCCTAACAACGCCTTTCATTGAATGAGTTATTCTCCAGTCTCTGCTTAAGGCTACATCAAGAGGAATCAAACCTTAGAGATAGAACTTAGAACTACTGTATTGTGTCAAGTTTCAAGAAGCTAGCACAAACCGTGTTGATTTAGAGTTCTAACTGCATGTGTCAATATAGGAGAAAACAGATTGAAACGTAAAAATTCAAATTGTTCTGGCAAACGAATGCTTCAACCTAGGAGAACGAAACTAGGGCATCCAAGTTTGATTGGTGTGCTGCTCATTACTTGAAAGTATCATGAAGGTCGGAAGAAAAAATATATGTTGTGATTTCAGGACACTGTAGTTTTTTGGCAGCCTAACAACGCCTTTCATTGAATGAGTTATTCTCCAGTCTCTGCTTAAGGCTACATCAAGACGAAACAAACCTTAGAGATAGAACGCAGAACTACTGTATTGTGTCAAGTTTCAAGAAGCTAGCACAAACCGTGTTGATTTAGAGTTCGAACTGCATCTGTCAATATAGGAGAAAACAGAGTGAAACCTAAAAATTCAAACTGTTACTGCAAACGAATGCTTCAATCTAGGAGAACTAAACTTGGGCATCCAAGTGGGATTGGTGTACTGATCATTACGTGAATGTATCATGAAGATTGGATGAAAAAATATATGTTGAGATTTCAGGAGACGCTAGTGTTTGGAAGTTTGGCAACCCCT
>NW_027511854.1:0-20468 GCF_048772815.1 Callospermophilus lateralis
AGGTTGAAGGCGTTCGTCTACAGTAGCAGTTTTTATATTTAGGTTTCCCTCCTGTTCTCTCCTATATAGATAGATGAATTTGGAACTCTAAATCCAACATGATTTGTAGTAGCTCTTTGAAACTTGACAAAATAAAGAGTTCTCAGTTTTTGTCTGTATGGTTTGTTTCCTCTTCAAGTAGCCCTAGGCACAGACTGTGGAAAAGCACTTTCATTGAGAGGGGTATCCAAGCTTCTAAGAAATTACCAGTTTCCGAAATACCAGCAAATATTTTTTTCACCCAATCTTGATGATACTTGTTGCTAATGATCAGTACACAAATCCCACTTGGCTCACCAAATTTTGTTCTTCTAGGTTGAAGCGTTCGTCTACAGTAGCAGTTTTTATATTTAGGTTTCTCTCTGTTCTCTCCTATATAGATAGATGATTTGGAAACTCTAAATCCAACATGGTTTGTAGTAGCTCTTTGAAACTTGACAAAATAAAGGAGTTCTCAGTTTTGTCTTTATGGTTTGTTCCTCTTCAAGTAGCCCTAGGCACACACTTCTAAGAAATAACGAGTTTCCAAAATACCAGCAAATATTTTTTCACCCAACCTTGAAGATACTTGGTGGTAATGATGAGTACACACATCCTACTTGGCTCACCAAATTATGCTCTTCTAGGTTGAAGCGTTCGTCTACAGTAGCAGTTTTTATATTTAGGTTTCCCTCTGTTCTCTCCTATTTAGATAGATGAATTTGGAACTCTAAATCCAACATGGTTTTTAGTAGGTGTTTGAAACTTGACAAAATAAAGGAGTTCTCAGTTTTGTCTTTATGGTTTGTTTCCTCTTCAAGTAGCCCTAGGCACACACTGTGGAAAAGCACTTTCATTGAGAGGGGTTGCCAAGCTTCTAAGAAATAACGAGTTTAGAAAAATACCAGCAAATAGTTTTTCACCCAATCTTGATGATACTTGGTGGAAATGATCAGTACACAATCCCACTTGGCTCACCAAATTTTGTTCTTCTAGGTTGAAGCGTTCGTCTACAGTAGCAGTTTTGATATTTAGGTTTCCCTCTGTTCTCTCCTATATAGATAGATGAATTTGGAACTCTAAATCCAATATGGTTTGTAGTAGCTCTTTGAAACTTGACAAAATAAAGGAGTTCTCAGTTTTGTCTCTATTGTTTGTATCCTCTTCAAGTAGCCCTAGGCACAGACTGTGGAAAGCACTTTCATTGAGATGGGTTGCCAAGCTTCTAAGAAATAACGAGTTTCCGAAATACCAGCAAATATTTTTTCACCCAACATTGAAGATACTTGGTGGTAATGATGAGTACACACATCCTACTTGGCTCACCAAATTTTGTTCTTCTAGGTTGAAGCGTTCGTCTACAGTAGCAGTTTTTATATTTAGCTTTCCCTCTGTTCTCTCCTATTTAGATAGATGAATTTGGAACTCTAAATCCAACATGGTTTATAGTAGGTGTTTGAAACTTGACAAAATAAAGGAGTTCTCAGTTTTGTCTTTATGGTTTGTGTGATCTTCAAGTAGCCCTAGGCACACACTGTGGAAAAGCACTTTCATTGAGAGGGGTAACCAGGCTTCTAAGAAATAACAAGTTTCCGAAATACCAGCAAACATTTTTCACCCAATCTTGATGATACTTGTTGCTAATGATCAGTACAAAATTCCCACTTGGCTCACCAAATTTTGTTCTTCTAGGTTGAAGCGTTCGTCTACAGTAGCAGTTTTTATATTTAGGTTTCCCTCTGTTCTCTCCTATTTAGATAGATGAATTTGGAACTATAAATCCAACATGCTTTGTAGTAGCTCTTTGAAACTTGACAAAATAAAGAGTTCTCAGTTTGTCTCTATGGTTTGTTTCCTCTTCAAGTAGCCCTAGGCACAGACTGTGGAAAAGCACTTTCATTGAGAGGGGTTGCCAAAATTCTAAGAAATTACGAGTTTCCGAAATACAAGCAAATATTTTTTCACCCAATCTTGATGATACTTGTTGCTAATGATCAGTACACAAATCCCACTTGGCTCACCAAATTTTGTTCTTCTAGGTTGAAGCATTCGTCTACAGTAGCAGTTTTTATATTTAGGTTTCTGTCTGTTCTCTCCTATATAGATAGATGAATTTGGAACTCTAAATCCAACATGGATTGTAGTAGCTCTTTGAAACTTGACAAAATAAAGGAGTTCTCAGTTTTGTCTCTATGGTTTGTTTCCTCTTCAAGTAGCCCTAGGCACAGACTGTGGAAAAGCACTTTCATTGAGAGGGGTTGCCAAGCTTCTAAGAAATAACAAGTTTCCGAAATACCAGCAAATATTTTTACACCCAATTTTGATGATACTTGGTGGTAATGATCAGTACACAAATCCCACTTGGCTCACCAAGTTTTGTTCTCTAGGTTGAAGCGTTTGTCTACAGTAGCAGTTTTTATATTTAGGTTTCACTCTGTTCTCTCATATATAGATAGATGAATTTGGAAGTCTAAATCCAACATGGTTTGTAGTAGCTCTTTGAAACTTGACAAAATAAAGGAGTTCTCAGTTTTGTCTCTATGGATTGTTTCCTCTTCAAGTAGCCCTAGGCACACACTGTGGAAAAGCACTTTCATTGAGAGGGGTGCCAAGCTTCTAAGAAATAACGAGTTTAGAAAATACCAGCAAATAGTTTTTCACCCAATCTTGATGATACTTGATGGAAATGATCAGTACACAAATCCCACTTGGCTCACCAAATTTTGTTCTTCTAGGTTGAAGCGTTCGTCTACAGTAGCAGTTTTTATATTTAGGTTTCCTCTGTTCACTCCTATATAGATAGATGAATTTGGAACTCTAAATCCAATATGGTTTGTAGTAGCTCTTTGAAACTTTACAAAATAAAGGAGTTCTCAGTTTTGTCTCTATGGTTTGTTTCCTCTTCAAGTAGCCCTAGGCACAGACTGTGGAAAAGCACTTTCATTGAGAGGGGTATCCAAGCTTCTAAGAAATTACGAGTTTCCGAAATACCGGCAAATATTTTTTTCACCCAATCTTGATGATACTTGTTGCTAATGATCAGTACACAAATCCCACTTGGCTCACCAAATTTTGTTCTTCTAGGTTGAAGCGTTCGTCTACAGTAGCAGTTTTGATATTTAGGTTTCCCTCTGTTCTCTCCTATATAGATAGATGAATTTGGAACTCTAAATCCAATATGGTTTGTAGTAGCTCTTTGAAACGTGACAAAATAAAGGAGTTCCCAGTTTTGTCTCTATGGATTGTTTCCTCTTCAAGTAGCCATAGGCACACACTGTGGAAAAGCACTTTCATTGAGAGGGGTTGCCAAGCTTCTAAGAAATAACGAGTTTCAGAAATACCAGCAAATATTTTTTCACCCAATCTTGATGATACTTGTTGCTAATGATCAGTACACAAATCCCACTTGGCTCACCAAATTTTGTTCTTCTAGGTTGAAGCGTTCGTGTACAGTAGCAGTTTTTATATTTAGGTTTCCCTCTGTTCTCTCCTATATAGATAGATGAATTTGGAACTCTAAATCCAACATGGATTGCAGTAGCTCTTTGAAACTTGACAAAATAAAGGAGTTCTCAGTTTTGTCTCTATGGTTTGTTTCCTCTTCAAGTAGCCCTAGGCACAGACTGTGGAAAGCACTTTCATTGAGATGGGTTGCAAAGCTTTTAAGAAATGACAAGTTTCCGAAATACCAGCAAATATTTTTTTAACCCAATCTTGATGATACTTGGTGGTAATGATCAGTACACAAAACCCACGTGGCTCAAAAAATTTTGTTCTTCTAGGTTGAAGCGTTCGTCTACAGTAGCAGTTTTTATATTTAGGTTTCTCTCTGTTCTCTCCTATATAGATAGATGAATTTGGAACTCTAAATCCAACATGGATTGTAGTAGCTCTTTGAAACTTGACAAAATAAAGGAGTTCTCAGTTTTGTCTCTATGGTTTGTTACCTCTTCAAGTAGCCCTAGGCACAGACTGTGTAAGCACTTTCAATGTAATGGGTTGCCATGCTTCTAAGAAATAACGAGTTTCCAAAATACCAGTAAATATTTTTTCAACCAATCTTGATGATGCTTGGTGGTAATGATCAGTACACAAATCCCACGTGGCTCACCAAATTTTGTTCTTCTAGGTTGAAGCGTTCGTCTACAGTAGCAGTTTTATATTTAGGTTTCTCTCTGTTCTTTCCTATATAGATAGATGAATTTGGAAATCTTAATCCAACATGGATTGTAGTAGCTCTATGAAACTTGACAAAATAAAGGAGTTCTCAGTTTTTTCTCTATGGTTTTGTTTACTCTTCAAGTAGCCCTAGGCACACACTGTGGAAAAGCACTTTCATTTAGAGGGGTATCCAAGCTTCTAAGAAATTAAAAATTTCCGAAATACCAGCAAATATTTTTTCACCCAATCTTGATGATACTTGGTGGTAATGATCAGTACACAAATCCCACTTTTCTCACCAAATTTTGTTCTTCTAGGTTGAAGCGTTCGTCTACAGTAGCAGTTTTTATATTTAGGTTTCCCTCTGTTCTCTCCTATATAGATAGGTGAATTTGGAACTCTAAATCCAACATGGATTGTAGTAGCTCTTTGAAACTTGACAAAATAAAGGAGTTCTCAGTTTTGTCTCTATGGTTTGTTACCTCTTCATGTAGCCTAGGCAGAGACTGTGGAAGCACTTTCATTGAGATGGGTTGCCATGCTTCTAAGAAATAACGAGTTTCGAAAATACCAGTAAATATTTTTTCACCCAATCTTGATGATACTTGGTGGTAATGATCAGTACACAAATCCCACGTGGCTCACCAAATTTTGTTCTTCTAGGTTGAAGCGTTCGTCTACAGTAGCAGTTTTTATATTTAGGTTTTTCTCTGTTCTCTCATATATAGATATATGAATTTGGAATCCTAAATCCAACATGTTTGGTAGTAGCTCTTTGAAACTTGACAAAATAAAGGAGTTCTGAGTTTTCTCTCTATGTTTTGTTTCCTCTTCAAGTAGCCCTAGTCACAGACTGTGGAAAAGCACTTTCATTTGAGAGGGGTTGCCAAGCTTCTAAGAAATTACGAGTTCCGAAATACCAGCAAATATTTTTTCACCCAATCTTGATGATACTTGTTGCTAATGATCAGTACACAAATCCCACGTGGCTCACCAAATTATGCTCTTCTAGGTTGAAGCGTTCGTCTAAAGTAGCAGTTTTTATACTTAGGTTTCCCTCTGTTCTCTCCTGTATAGATAGATGAATTTGGGACTCTAAATCCAACATGGTTTGTAGTAGCTCTTTGAAACTTGACAAAATAAAGGAGTTCTCAATTTTGTCTTTATGGTTTATTTCCTCTTTAAGTAGCCCTAGTCACAGAATGTGGAAAAAGCACTTTCATTGAGTTGGATGCCAAGGCTTCTAAGAAATTACAAGTTTCCGAAACACCAGCAAATATTTTTTCACCCAATCTTGATGATACTTGGTGGTTATGATCAGTACACAAATCCCACTTGGCTCACCAAATTTTGTTCTTCTAGGTTGAAGCGTTCGTCTACAGTAGCAGTTTTTATATTTAGGTTTCCCTCTGTTCTCTCCTGTATAGATAGATGAATTTGGGACTCTAAATCCAACATGGTTTGTAGTAGCTCTTTGAAACTTGACAAAATAAAGGAGTTCTCAGTTTTGTCTGTATGGTTTCTTTCCTCTTCAAGTAGCCCTAGTCACAGACTGTGGAAAAGCACTTTCATTGAGAGGGGTTGCCAAGCTTCTAAGAAATTACGAGTTTCCAAAATACCACCAAATATTTTTTCACCCAATCTTGATGATACTTGGTGGTAATGATCAGTACACAAATCCCACTTGGCTCACCCAATTTTGTTCTTCTACGTTGAAGCGTTCGTCTACAGTAGCAGTTTTTATATTTAGGTTTCACTCTGTTCTCTCATATATAGATAGATGAATTTGGAACTCTAAATCCAACATGGTTTTGTAGTAGCTCTTTGAAACTTGACAAAATAAAGGAGTTCTCAGTTTTGCCTCTATGGTTTGTTTCCTCTTCAAGTAGCCCTAGGCACAGACTGTGGAAAAGACTTTCATTGAGAGTGGTTGCCAAGCTTCTAAGAAATTACAAGTTTCCGAAACACCAGCAAATATTTTTTCACCCAATCTTGATGATACTTCGTGGTAATGATCAGTACACAAATCCCACTTGGCTCAACAAATTTTGTTCTTCTAGGTTGAAGCGTTCGTCTACAGTAGCAGTTTTTATATTTAGGTTTCTGTCTGTTCTCTCCTATATAGATAGATGAATTTGGAACTCTAAATCCAACATGGATTGTAGTAGCTCTTTGAAACTTGACAAAATAAAGGAGTTCTCAGTTTTGTCTCTATGGTTTGTTTCCTCTTCAAGTAGCCCTAGGCACAGACTGTGGAAAAGCACTTTCATTGAGAGGGGTTGCCAAGCTTCTAAGAAATAACAAGTTTCCGAAATACCAGCAAATATTTTTTCACCCAATTTTGATGATACTTGGTGGTAATGATCAGTACACAAATCCCACTTGGCTCACCAAGTTTTGTTCTTCTAGGTTGAAGCGTTTGTCTACAGTAGCAGTTTTTATATTTAGGTTTCACTCTGTTCTCTCATATATAGATAGATGAATTTGGAAGTCTAAATCCAACATGGTTTGTAGTAGCTCTTTGAAACTTCACAAAATAAAGGAGTTCTCAGTTTTGTCTCTATGGTTTCTTTCCTCTTCAAGTAGCCCTAGTCACAGACTGTGGAAAAGCACTTTCATTGAGAGGGGTTGCCAAGCTTCTAAGAAATTACGAGTTTCCAAAATACCACCAAATATTTTTTCACCCAATCTTGATGATACTTGGTGGTAATGATCAGTACACAAATCCCACTTGGCTCACCCAATTTTGTTCTTCTACGTTGAAGCGTTCGTCTACAGGAGCAGTTTTTATATTTAGGTTTCACTCTGTTCTCTCATATATAGATAGATGAATTTGGAAATCTAAATCCAACATGGTTTGTAGTAGCTCTTTGAAACTTGACAAAATAAAGGAGTTCTCAGTTTTGCCTCTATGGTTTGTTTCCTCTTCAAGTAGCCCTAGGCACAGACTGTGGAAAAGATTTTCATTGAGAGTGGTTGCCAAGCTTCTAAGAAATTACAAGTTTCCGAAACACCAGCAAATATTTTTTCACCCAATCTTGATGATACTTCGTGGTAATGATCAGTACACAAATCCCACTTGGCTCAACAAATTTTGTTCTTCTAGGTTGAAGCGTTCGTCTACAGTAGCAGTTTTTATATTTAGGTTTCTGTCTGTTCTCTCCTATATAGATAGATGAATTTGGAACTCTAAATCCAACATGGATTGCAGTAGCTCTTTGAAACTTGACAAAATAAAGGAGTTCTCAGTTTTGTCTCTATGGTTTGTTTCCTCTTCAAGTAGCCCTAGGCACAGACTGTGGAAAGCACTTTCATTGAGATGGGTTGCAAAGCTTCTAAGAAATGACAAGTTTCCGAAATACCAGCAAATATTTTTTTAACCCAATCTTGATGATACTTGGTGGTAATGATCAGTACACAAAACCCACGTGGCTCACCAAATTTTGTTCTTCTAGGTTGAAGCGTTCGTCTACAGTAGCAGTTTTTATATTTAGGTTTCTCTCTGTTCTCTCCTATATAGATAGTTGAATTTGGAAATCTAAATCCAACATGGATTGTAGTAGCTCTATGAAACTTGACAAAATAAAGGAGTTCTCAGTTTTTTCTCTATGGTTTGTTTACTCTTCAAGTAGCCCTAGGCACACACTGTGGAAAAGCACTTTCATTGAGAGGGGTATCAAGCTTCTAAGAAATTACAAATTTCCGAAATACCAGCAAATATTTTTTCACCCAATCTTGATGATACTTGGTGGTAATGATCAGTACACAAATCCCACTTGGCTCACCAAATTTTGTTCTTCTAGGTTGATGCGTTCGTCTACAGTAGCAGTTTTTATATTTAGGTTTCCCTCTGTTCTCTCCTATATAGATAGATGAATTTGGAACTCTAAATCCAACATGGATTGTAGTAGCTCTTTGAAACTTGACAAAATAAAGGAGTTCTCAGTTTTGTCTCTATGGTTTGTTACCTCTTCAAGTAGCCCTAGGCACAGACTGTGTAAGCACTTTCAATGTAATGGGTTGCCATGCTTCTAAGAAATAACGAGTTTCCAAAATACCAGTAAATATTTTTTCAACCAATCTTGATGATGCTTGGTGGTAATGATCAGTACACAAATCCCACGTGGCTCACCAAATTTTGTTCTTCTAGGTTGAAGCGTTTGTCTACAGTAGCAGTTTTTATATTTAGGTTTCTCTCTGTTCTTTCCTATATAGATAGATGAATTTGGAAATCTTAATCCAACATGGATTGTAGTAGCTCTATGAAACTTGACAAAATAAAGGAGTTCTCAGTTTTTTCTCTATGGTTTGTTTACTCTTCAAGTAGCCCTAGGCACACACTGTGGAAAAGCACTTTCATTTAGAGGGGTATCCAAGCTTCTAAGAAATTAAAAATTTCCGAAATACCAGCAAATATTTTTTCACCCAATCTTGATGATACTTGGTGGTAATGATCAGTACACAAATCCCACTTTTCTCACCAAATTTTGTTCTTCTAGGTTGAAGCGTTCGTCTACAGTAGCAGTTTTTATATTTAGGTTTCCGTCTGTTCTCTCCTATATAGATAGATGAATTTGGAACTCTAAATCCAACATGGATTGTAGTAGCTCTTTGAAACTTGACAAAATAAAGGAGTTCTCAGTTTTGTCCATATGGTTTGTTACCTCTTCATGTAGCCCTAGGCAGAGACTGTGGAAGCACTTTCATTGAGATGGGTTGCCATGCTTCTAAGAAATAACGAGTTTCGAAAATACCAGTAAATATTTTTTCACCCAATCTTGATGATACTTGGTGGTAATGATCAGTACACAAATCCCACGTGGCTCACCAAATTTTGTTCTTCTAGGTTGAAGCGTTCGTCTACAGTAGCAGTTTTTATATTTAGGTTTTTCTCTGTTCTCTCATATATAGATATATGAATTTGGAATCCTAAATCCAACATGTTTGGTAGTAGCTCTTTGAAACTTGACAAAATAAAGGAGTTCTGAGTTTTGTCTCTATGTTTTGTTTCCTCTTCAAGTAGCCCTAGTCACAGACTGTGGAAAAGCACTTTCATTGAGAGGGGTTGCCAAGCTTCTAAGAAATTACGAGTTTCCGAAATACCAGCAAATATTTTTTCACCCAATCTTGATGATACTTGTTGCTAATGATCAGTACACAAATCCCACGTGGCTCACCAAATTATGCTCTTCTAGGTTGAAGCGTTCGTCTAAAGTAGCAGTTTTTATACTTAGGTTTCCCTCTGTTCTCTCCTGTATAGATAGATGAATTTGGGACTCTAAATCCAACATGGTTTGTAGTAGCTCTTTGAAACTTGACAAAATAAAGGAGTTCTCAATTTTGTCTTTATGGTTTATTTCCTCTTTAAGTAGCCCTAGTCACAGAATGTGGAAAAGCACTTTCATTGAGTTGGATGCCAAGCTTCTAAGAAATTACAAGTTTCCGAAACACCAGCAAATATTTTTTCACCCAATCTTGATGATACTTGGTGGTAATGATCAGTACACAAATCCCACTTGGCTCACCAAATTTTGTTCTTCTAGGTTGAAGCGTTCGTCTACAGTAGCAGTTTTTATATTTAGGTTTCCCTCTGTTCTCTCCTGTATAGATAGATGAATTTGGGACTCTAAATCCAACATGGTTTGTAGTAGCTCTTTGAAACTTGACAAAATAAAGGAGTTCTCAGTTTTGTCTCTATGGTTTCTTTCCTCTTCAAGTAGCCCTAGTCACAGACTGTGGAAAAGCACTTTCATTGAGAGGGGTTGCCAAGCTTCTAAGAAATTACGAGTTTCCAAAATACCACCAAATATTTTTTCACCCAATCTTGATGATACTTGGTGGTAATGATCAGTACACAAATCCCACTTGGCTCACCCAATTTTGTTCTTCTACGTTGAAGCGTTCGTCTACAGGAGCAGTTTTTATATTTAGGTTTCACTCTGTTCTCTCATATATAGATAGATGAATTTGGAACTCTAAATCCAACATGGTTTGTAGTAGCTCTTTGAAACTTGACAAAATAAAGGAGTTCTCAGTTTTGCCTCTATGGTTTGTTTCCTCTTCAAGTAGCCCTAGGCACAGACTGTGGAAAAGACTTTCATTGAGAGTGGTTGCCAAGCTTCTAAGAAATTACAAGTTTCCGAAACACCAGCAAATATTTTTTCACCCAATCTTGATGATACTTCGTGGTAATGATCAGTACACAAATCCCACTTGGCTCAACAAATTTTGTTCTTCTAGGTTGAAGCGTTCGTCTACAGTAGCAGTTTTTATATTTAGGTTTCTGTCTGTTCTCTCCTATATAGATAGATGAATTTGGAACTCTAAATCCAACATGGATTGTAGTAGCTCTTTGAAACTTGACAAAATAAAGGAGTTCTCAGTTTTGTCTCTATGGTTTGTTTCCTCTTCAAGTAGCCCTAGGCACAGACTGTGGAAAAGCACTTTCATTGAGAGGGGTTGCCAAGCTTCTAAGAAATAACAAGTTTCCGAAATACCAGCAAATATTTTTTCACCCAATTTTGATGATACTTGGTGGTAATGATCAGTACACAAATCCCACTTGGCTCACCAAGTTTTGTTCTTCTAGGTTGAAGCGTTTGTCTACAGTAGCAGTTTTTATATTTAGGTTTCACTCTGTTCTCTCATATATAGATAGATGAATTTGGAAGTCTAAATCCAACATGGTTTGTAGTAGCTCTTTGAAACTTCACAAAATAAAGGAGTTCTCAGTTTTGTCTCTATGGTTTCTTTCCTCTTCAAGTAGCCCTAGTCACAGACTGTGGAAAAGCACTTTCATTGAGAGGGGTTGCCAAGCTTCTAAGAAATTACGAGTTTCCAAAATACCACCAAATATTTTTTCACCCAATCTTGATGATACTTGGTGGTAATGATCAGTACACAAATCCCACTTGGCTCACCCAATTTTGTTCTTCTACGTTGAAGCGTTCGTCTACAGGAGCAGTTTTTATATTTAGGTTTCACTCTGTTCTTTCATATATAGATAGATGAATTTGGAAATCTAAATCCAACATGGTTTGTAGTAGCTCTTTGAAACTTGACAAAATAAAGGAGTTCTCAGTTTTGCCTCTATGGTTTGTTTCCTCTTCAAGTAGCCCTAGGCACAGACTGTGGAAAAGACTTTCATTGAGAGTGGTTGCCAAGCTTCTAAGAAATTACAAGTTTCCGAAACACCAGCAAATATTTTTTCACCCAATCTTGATGATACTTCGTGGTAATGATCAGTACACAAATCCCACTTGGCTCAACAAATTTTGTTCTTCTAGGTTGAAGCGTTCGTCTACAGTAGCAGTTTTTATATTTAGGTTTCTGTCTGTTCTCTCCTATATAGATAGATGAATTTGGAACTCTAAATCCAACATGGATTGTAGTAGCTCTTTGAAACTTGACAAAATAAAGGAGTTCTCAGTTTTGTCTCTATGGTTTGTTTCCTCTTCAAGTAGCCCTAGGCACAGACTGTGGAAAAGCACTTTCATTGAGAGGGGTTGCCAAGCTTCTAAGAAATAACAAGTTTCCGAAATACCAGCAAATATTTTTTCACCCAATTTTGATGATACTTGGTGGTAATGATCAGTACACAAATCCCACTTGGCTCACCAAGTTTTGTTCTTCTAGGTTGAAGCGTTTGTCTACAGTAGCAGTTTTTATATTTAGGTTTCACTCTGTTCTCTCATATATAGATAGATGAATTTGGAAGTCTAAATCCAACATTGTTTGTAGTAGCTCTTTGAAACTTGACAAAATAAAGGAGTTCTCAATTTTGTCTCTATGGTTTCTTTCCTCTTCAAGTAGCCCTAGTCCCAGACTGTGGAAAAGCAATTTCATTGAGTGGGGTTGCCAAGCTTCTAAGAAATTACGAGTTTCCGAAATACCAGGAAATATTTTTTCACCCAATCTTGATGATACTTGGTGGTAATGATCAGTACACAAATCCCACTTGGCTCACCAAATTTTGTTCTTCTAGGTTGAAGCGTTCGTCTACAGTAGCAGTTTTTATATTTAGGTTTCACTCTGTTCTCTCAAATATAAATAGATGAATTTGGAACTCTAAATCCCACATGGTTTGTAGTAGCTCTTTGAAACTTGACAAAATAAAGTAGTTCTCAGTTTTGTCTCTATGGTTTGTTTCCTCTTCAAGTAGCCCTAGGCACAGACTGTGGAAAAGCACTTTCACTGAGAGTGGTTGCCAAGCTTCTAAGAAATTACAATTTTCCGAAGACCAGCAAATATTTTTTCACCCAATCTTGATGATACTTGGTGGAAATGAACAGTACACAAATCCCACTTGGCTCACCAAATTTTGTTCTTCTAGGTTGAAGCGTTCGTCTACAGTAGCAGTTTTTATATTTAGGTTTCCCTCTGTTCTCTCCTGTATAGATAGATGAATTTGGGACTCTAAATCCAACATGGTTTCTAGTAGCTCTTTGAAACTTGACAAAATAAAGGAGTTCTCAGTTTTGTCTCTATGGTTTCTTTCCTCTTCAAGTAGCCCTAGTCACAGACTGTGGAAAAGCACTTTCATTGAGAGGGGTTGCCAAGCTTCTAAGAAATTACGAGTTTCCGAAATACCAGCAAATATTTTTTCACCCAATCTTGATGATACTTGGTGGTAATGATCAGTACACAAATCCAACTTGGCTCACCAAATTTTGTTCTTCTAGGTTGAAGCGTTCGTCCACAGTAGCAGTTTTTATATTTAGGTTTCCCTCTGTTCTCTCCTGTATAGAAAGATGAATTTGGAACTCTAAATCCAACATGGTTTGTAGTAGCTCTTTGAATCTTGACAAAATAAAGAAGTTCTGTGTTTTGTCTCTATGGTTTGTTTCCTCTTCAAGTAGCCCTAGGCACAGACTGTGGAAGAGCACTTTCATTGAGAGAGGTTGCCAAGCTTCTAAGAAATAACGATTTTCCGAAGTACCAGCAAATATTTTTTCACCCAATTGATGATACTTGGTGGTAATGATGAGTACACAGATCCCAATTGGCTCACCAAATTTAGTTCTTCTAGGTTGAAGCGTTTGTCTACAGTAGCAGTTTTTATATTTAGGTTTCACTCTGTGCTCTCATATATAGATAGATGAATTTGGAACTCTAAATCCAACATGGATTGTAGTAGCTCTTTGAAACTAGACAAAATAAAGGAGTTCTCAGTTTTGTCTCTATGGTTTGTTTCCTCTTCAAGTAGCCCTCGGCACAGACTGTGGAAAAGCACTTTCATTGAGATGGGTTGCCAAGCTTCTATGCAATAACGAGTTTCCAAAATACCAGCAAATATTTTTTCACCCAATCTTGATGATACTTGGTGGTAATGATAAGTACACAAAACCCACTTGGCTCACCCAATTTTGTTCTTCTACGTTGAAGCGTTCGTCTACAGGAGCAGTTTTTATATTTAGGTTTCACTCTGTTCTCTCATATGTAGATAGATGAATTTGGAACTCTAAATCCAACATGGTTTGTAGTAGCTCTTTGAAACTTGACTAAATAAACTAGTTCTTAGTTTTGTCTATATGGTTTGTTTCCTCTTCAAGTAGCTCTAGGCACACACTGTGGAAAAGCACTTTCATTGAGAGGGGTTGCCAAGCTTCTAAGAAATAACGAGTTTCCGAAATACCAGCAAATATTTTTTCACCCAATTTTGATGATACTTGGTGGTAATGATCAGTACACAAATCCCACTTGGCTCACCAAATTTTGTTCTTCTAGGTTGAAGCAGTCGTCTACAGTAGCAGTTTTTATATTTAGGTTTCACTCTGTTCTCTCAAATATAAATAGATGAATTTGGAACTCTAAATCCCACATGGTTTGTAGTAGCTCTTTGAAACTTGACAAAATAAAGGAGTTCTCAGTTTTGTCTCTATGGTTTGTTTCCTCTTCAAGTAGCCCTAGGCACAGACTGTGGAAAAGCACTTTCACTGAGAGTGGTTGCCAAGCTTCTAAGAAATTACAATTTTCCGAAGACCAGCAAATATATTTTCACCCAATCTTGATGATACTTGGTGGAAATGAACAGTACACAAATCCCACTTGGCTCACCAAATTTTGTTCTTCTAGGTTGAAACGTTCGTCTACAGTAGCAGTTTTTATATTTAGGTTTCCCTCTGTTCTCTCCTGTATAGATAGATGAATTTGGGACTCTAAATCCAACATGGTTTCTAGTAGCTCTTTGAAACTTGACAAAATAAAGGAGTTCTCAGTTTTGTCTCTATGGTTTCTTTCCTCTTCAAGTAGCCCTAGTCACAGACTGTGGAAAAGCACTTTCATTGAGAGGGGTTGCCAAGCTTCTAAGAAATTACGAGTTTCCGAAATACCAGCAAATATTTTTTCACCCAATCTTGATGATACTTGGTGGTAATGATCAGTACACAAATCCAACTTGGCTCACCAAATTTTGTTCTTCTAGGTTGAAGCGTTCGTCTACAGTAGCAGTTTTTATATTTAGGTTTCCCTCTGTTCTCTCCTGTATAGAAAGATGAATTTGGAACTCTAAATCCAACATGGTTTGTAGTAGCTCTTTGAATCTTGACAAAATAAAGAAGTTCTGTGTTTTGTCTCTATGGTTTGTTTCCTCTTCAAGTAGCCCTAGGCACAGACTGTGGAAGAGCACTTTCATTGAGAGAGGTTGCCAAGCTTCTAAGAAATAACGAGTTTCCGAAGTACCAGCAAATATTTTTTCACCCAATTGATGATACTTGGTGGTAATGATGAGTACACAGATCCCAATTGGCTCACCAAATTTAGTTCTTCTAGGTTGAAGCGTTTGTCTACAGTAGCAGTTTTTATATTTAGGTTTCACTCTGTGCTCTCATATATTGATAGATGAATTTGGAACTCTAAATCCAACATGGATTGTAGTAGCTCTTTGAAACTAGACAAAATAAAGGAGTTCTCAGTTTTGTCTCTATGGTTTGTTTCCTCTTCAAGTAGCCCTCGGCACAGACTGTGGAAAAGCACTTTCATTGAGATGGGTTGCCAAGCTTCTATGCAATAACGAGTTTCCAAAATACCAGCAAATATTTTTTCACCCAATCTTGATGATACTTGGTGGTAATGATAAGTACACAAAACCCACTTGGCTCACCCAATTTTGTTCTTCTACGTTGAAGCGTTCGTCTACCGGAGCAGTTTTTATATTTAGGTTTCACTCTGTTCTCTCATATGTAGATAGATGAATTTGGAACTCTAAATCCAACATGGTTTGTAGTAGCTCTTTGAAACTTGACTAAATAAACTAGTTCTTAGTTTTGTCTCTATGGTTTGTTTCCTCTACAAGTAGCTCTAGGCACACACTGTGGAAAAGCACTTTCATTGAGAGGGGTTGCCAAGCTTCTAAGAAATAACGAGTTTCCGAAATACCAGCAAATATTTTTTCACCCAATTTTGATGATACTTGGTGGTAATGATCATTACACAAATTCCACTTGGCTCACCAAATTTTGTTCTTCTAGGTTGAAGCGTTCGTCTACAGTAGCAGTTTTTATATTTCGGTTTCACTCTGTTCTCTCATATATAGATAGATGAATTTGGAACTCTAAATCCAACATGGTTTGTAGTAGCTCTTTGAAACTTGACAAAATAAAGGAGTTCTCAGTTTTGTCTCTATGGTTTCTTTCCTCTTCAAGTAGCCCTAGGCACAGACTGTGGAAAAGCACTTTCATTGAGAGGGGTTGCCAAGCTTCTAAGAAATAACGAGTTTCCGAAATACCAGCAAATATTTTTTCACCCAATCTTGATGATACTTGGTGGTAATGATCAGTACACAAATTCCACTGGGCTCGCCCAATTTTGTTCTTCTACGTTGAAGCGTTCGTCTACAGGAGCAGTTTTTATATTTAGGTTTCACTCTGTTGTCTCATATATAGATAGATGAATTTGGAACTCTAAATCCAACATGGTTTGTAGTAGCTCTTTGAAACTTGACAAAATAAAGGAGTTCTCAGTTTTGTCTCTATGGTTTGTTTCCTCTTCAAGTAGCCCTAGGTACAGACTGTGGAAAAGCACTTTCATTGAGAGTGGTTGCCAAGCTTCTAAGAAATTACAAGTTTCCGAAACACCAGCAAATATTTTTTCACCCAATCTTGATGATACTTGGTGGTAATGATCAGTACACAAATCCCACTTGGCTCACCAAATTTTGTTCTTCTAGGTTGAAGTGTTCGTCTACAGTAGCAGTTTTTATATTTAGGTTTCTCTCTGTTCTCTCCTATATACATAGATGAATTTGGAACTCTAAATCCAACATGGATTGTAGTAGCTCTTTGAAACTTGACAAAATAAAAGAGTTCTCAGTTTTGTCTCTATGGTTTGTTTCCTCTTCAAGTAGCCCTAGGCACAGAGTGTGGAAAAGCACTTTCATTGAGAGGGGTTGCCAAGCTTCTAAGACATAACGAGTTTCCGAAATACCAGCAAATATTTTTTCATCCAATTTTGATGATACTTGGTGGTAATGATCAGTACACAAATCCCACTTGGCTCACCAAATTTTGTTCTTCTAGTTTGAAGCTTTCGTCTACAGTAGCAGTTTTTATATTTAGGTTTCCCTCTGTTCTCTCCTATATAGATAGATGAATTTGGAACTCTAAATCCAACATGGTTTGTAGTAGCTCTTTGAAACTTGACAAAATACAGGAGTTCTCAGTTTTGTCTCTAAGGTTTCTTTCCTCTTCAAGTAGCCCTAATCACAGACTGTGGAAAAGCACTTTCATTGAGAGGGTTTGCCAAGCTTCTAAGAAATTACAAGTTTCCGAAACACCAGCAAATATTTTTTCACCCAATTTTGAAGATACTTGGTGGAAATGATCAGTACACAAATCCCACTTGGCTCACCAAATTTTGTTCTTCCAGGTTGAAGCGTTCGTCTACAGTAGCAGTTTTTATATTTAGGTTTCCCTCTGTTCTCTCCTGTATAGATAGATGAATTTGGGACTCTAAATCCAACATGGTTTGTAGTAGCTCTTTGAAACTTGACAATATAAAGGAGTTCTCAGTTTTGTCTCTATGGTTTCTTTCCTCTTCAAGTAGCCCTAGGCACAGACTGTGGAAAAGCAGTTTCATTGAGAGGGGTTGCCAAGATTCTAAGAAATTACAAGTTTCCGAAACACCAGCAAATATTTTTTCACCCAATCTTGATGATACTTGGTGGTAATGATCAGTACACAAATCCCACTTGGCTCACCAAATTTTGTTCTTCTAGGTTGAAGCGTTCGTCTACAGTAGCAGTTTTTATATTTAGGTTTCACTCTGTTCTCTCAAATATAAATAGATGAATTTGGAACTCTAAATCCCACATGGTTTGTAGTAGCTCTTTGAAACTCGACAAAATTAAGGAGTTCTCAGTTTTGTCTCTATGGTTTGTTTCCTCTTCAAGTAGCCCTAGGCACAGACTGTGGAAAAGCACTTTCATTGAGAGTGGTTGCCAAGCTTCTAAGAAATTACAATTTTCCGAAGACCAGCAAATATTTTTTCACCCAATCTTGATGATACTTGGTGGAAATGAACAGTACACAAATCCCACTTGGCTCACCAAATTTTGTTCTTCTAGGTTGAAGCGTTCGTCTACAGTAGCAGTTTTTATATTTAGGTTTCCCTCTGTTCTCTCCTGTATAGATAGATGAATTTGGGACTGTAAATCCAACATGGTTTCTAGTAGCTCTTTGAAACCTGACAAAATAAAGGAGTTCTCAGTTTTGTCTCTATGGTTTCTTTCCTCTTCAAGTAGCCCTAGTCACAGACTGTGGAAAAGCACTTTCATTGAGAGGGGTTGCCAAGCTTCTAAGAAATTACGAGTTTCCGAAATACAAGCAAATATTTTTTCACCCAATCTTGATGATACTTGGTGGTAATCATCAGTACACAAATCCCACTTGGCTCACCAAATTTTGTTCTTCTAGGTTGAAGCGTTCGTCTACAGTAGCAGTTTTTATATATAGGTTTCTGTCTGTTCTCTCCTATATAGATAGATGAATTTGGAACACTAAATACAACATGGTTTGTAGTAGCTCTTTGAAACTTGACAAAATAAAGGAGTTCTCAGTTTTGTCTCTATGGTTTCTTTCTTCTTCAAGTAGCCCTAGTCCCAGACTGTGGAAAAGCAATTTCATTGAGTTGGGTTGCCAAGCTTCTAAGAAATTACGAGTTTCCGAAATACCAGGAAATATTTTTTCACCCAATCTTGATGATACTTGGTGGTAATGATCAGTACACAAATCCCACTTGGCTCACCAAATTTTGTTCTTCTAGGTTGAAGCGTTCGTCTACAGTAGCAGTTTTTATATTTAGGTTTCCTTCTGTTCTCTCCTGTATAGATAGATGAATTTGGAACCCTAATCCAACATGGTTTGTAGTAGCTCTTTGAATCTTGACAAAATAAAGAAGTTCTGAGTTTTGTCTCTATGGTTTGTTTCCTCTTGAAATATCCCTACGCACAGACTGTGGAAAAGCACTTTCAATGAGAGGGGTTGCCAAGCTTCTAAGAAATAACGAGTTTCCGAAATACCAGCAAATATTTTTTCACCCAAATTGATGATACTTGGTGGTAATGATGAGTACACAGATCCCACTTGGCTCACCAAATTTTGTTCTTCTAAGTTGAAGCGTTCGTCTACAGTAGCAGTTTTTATATTTAGGTTTCTCTCTGTTCTCTCCTATATAGATAGATGAATTTGGAACTCTAAATCCAACACGGATTGTAGTAGCTCTTTGAAACTTGACAAAATAAAGGAGTTCTCAGTTCTGTCTCTATGGTTTGTTTCCTCTTGAAGTAGCCCTAGGCACAGACTGTGGAAGCACTTTCATTGAGATGGGTTGCCAAGTTTCTAAGAAATAACGAGTTTCCAAAATACCAGCAAATATTTTTTCACCCAATCTTGATGATACTTGGTGGTAATGATCAGTACACAAATCCCACTGGGCTCGCCAAATTTTGTTCTTCTATGTTGAAGCGTTCGTCTACAGGAGCAGTTTTTATATTTAGGTTTCACTCTGTTCTCTCATATATAGATAGATGAATTTGGAACTCTAAATCCAACATGGTTTGTAGTAGCTCTTTGAAACTTGACAAAATAAAGGAGTTATCAGTTTTGTCTCTATGGTTTCTTTCCTCTTCAAGTAGCCCTAGGCACAGAGTGTGGAATAGCACTTTCATTGAGAGGGGTTGCCAAGCTCTAAGACATAACGAGTTTCCGAAATACCAGCAAATATTTTTTGATCCAATTTTGATGATACTTGGTGGTAATAATCAGTACACAAATCCCACTTGGCTCACCAAATTTTGTTCTTCTAGTTTGAAGCTTTCGTCTACAGTAGCAGTTTTTATATTTAGGTTTCCCTCTGTTCTCTCCTATATAGATAGATGAATTTGGAACTGTAAATCCAACATGGTTTGTAGTAGCTCTTTGAAACTTGACAAAATAAAGGAGTTCTCAGTTTTGTCTCTATGGTTTCTTTCCTCTTCAAGTAGCCCTAGTCACAGACTGTGGAAAAGCACTTTTATTGAGAGGGGTTGCCAAGCTTCTAAGAAATTACGAGTTTCCGAAATACCAGCAAATATTTTTTCACCCAATCTTGATGATACTTGGTGATAATGATCAGTACACAAATCCAACTTGGCTCACCAAATTTTGTTCTTCTAGGTTGAAGCGTTCGTCTACAGTAGCAGTTTTTATATTTAGGTTTTTCTCTGTTCTCTCCTGTATAGAAAGATGAATTTGGAACTCTAAATCCAACATGGTTTGTAGTAGCTCTTTGAATCTTGACAAAATAAAGAAGTTCTGTGTTTTGTCTCTATGGTTTGTTTCCTCTTCAAGTAGCCCTAGGCACAGACTGTGGAAGAGCACTTTCATTGAGAGAGGTTGCCAAGCTTCTAAGAAATAACCAGATTCCGAAGTACCAGCAAATATTTTTTCACCCAATTGATGATACTTGGTGGTAATGATGAGTACACAGATCCCAATTGGCTCACCAAATTTTGTTCTTCTAGGTTGAAGCGTTTGTCTACAGTAGCAGTTTTTATATTTAGGTTTCACTCTGTGCTCTCATATATAGATAGATGAATTTGGAACTCTAAATCCAACATGGATTGTAGTAGCTCTTTGAAACTTGACAAAATAAAGGAGTTCTCAGTTTTGTCTCTATGGTTTGTTGCCTCTTCAAGTAGCCCTAGGCACAGACTGTGGAAAAGCACTTTCATTGAGATGGGTTGCCAAGCTTCTATGCAATAACGAGTTTCCAAAATACCAGCAAATATTTTTTCACCCAATCTTGATGATACT
>NW_027511855.1:0-20468 GCF_048772815.1 Callospermophilus lateralis
ACCGTTTCTGTGAACCAGGAGTGAACAAATAAGCCTGCCGTTAATACTTCTGTGTTTCTCCAATTTGAGGCCTACTGATTTTAGGTATCGATTCTTTAGGTGATTTAGAGTCATGCGAAAACACAAGCACCTCTGCAGGGCTTTGAAGAACTCATTTGACCCAAAGAATCCCTATTGTCATTTGATGGAGTGCAGGAACCTAACAGAGGAAGGCAAGAGACTTCATCCACAATGAATGAAATTTTTTGCCATTTTGGTTTTGGAAGCTCACATGGGATCATTCTTAAGATCCATCAGGTGCTGAGAATCTAAGTCACAGCCACACACAGGCCCAAGAGGCTGATAAAGACACATCCCTTTCCAAAGCAATTAAGCAAAGAGCCACAGGTGAGGCCCATTCATTTCCATTTGAAAACTGTTTTCATCAGGCTTCACAAAGGGGTGGCCTGAGGCAAAGACCTTCCTGACATTCAGTGCAACACAACAATAAGTAAGCAAAAGGCCCAAAGCAGGGTTTCTGCACTGAGACTTTCCTGGTCACACTGATATCTGAGTTTTCTGAGATGCTCGCCATTCTCTTCAGCTATCCAGTACATGGCCATGTCACAGAGCTTGGAGGTGGTACATATTTTGGACACAAATCCATGAGCCTATTCTGGAGAGTGGCCAGAATTCAGGAAGAAAACTACAACTTAGAAAGATAGCAGGTGTTGCACATCGATAAGACAAGCTGCAGTCCATTCATATATTGGGCATGGGAAGATTTATACTAGACAGGACACATCCATTAATGCATTCTCTTTTCTAATGTCTACAACAACGGACACAGTGGGATACACAGAAAGAGAAACACTCGCCGTGTCAAATGACTTACTAGAAACTGTCCACTCCAAACCAAACAAACCGCCTTTTCTATCTATTCTCAGAACATGAGACAAAACAACAAACCCACACCCACTCCCACAAAGGCACCTCCTTCCCCCAAGTACGTCTGTGACTATCCGGAGTGTCCTCTGACTGGTGGGCCATACTATGTTCCCCCGAAATGGCCTGTCTTCTCTCAGATCTTGTTTCCTTGACCAACTCTGTGAAGATGTCAGGAAAAAGTGGTTAGCCACTACCTGTTTTCTCAGGAAAGGTCCATCTTCAGAGCTCTCCTGGCATTTGGCCATCCTCACATCATTAGGTACCAAGAAAACTGACTCTGTCCTTGGTAAATCCAAACAAGTGAGCCCACTGGGACTGGGACTGGGACTGCCTCTGGGTGCCTGGCTTCTTGGATACCAAGTTCAGAGAGTTCCATCACCAAGGAAATGAGGTATGTCACATTCTTTGGAACTGAATGAGGTCACTGCCTTGGCAACCACTTTGTCCTAACAGTTGCTTCCAAGGGTAACATAAGATGGAGGTTGCCCCTACTTCCTGTGACACTTTCATAAGGTAGAATGTATATCACCATTGGCACCCGGGAACAGCTCTCCACTCAGCCCTGGTTTGGTCCATCTTCTGTACAATAAGAAGAGAGAGAGGCAGATTCAGACACATCCCTTCATCCTGACCAGGTTGTTTGCCATGGAAGATGACTTTTGCTCTCTCAGGTGCTTCATACCTGCCTAGAACTTCTCCAGGTATCATTTGTGCATGGACATTTGAGGTTCTCATCAGGTGGAAGGTCCCCAACTTTCCTGTATTGTAAGAACCACTCTGTCCCTGCTCTTCTGTAAAATGATTGAGGGAACAGTGTATACTTGGGGTTAAAAACAGGTTTGATTTGGGTTACGAGTGATTCTGTGTGATGAATAATGGTATTGGGAACCTGCAATATTTACAAGAATATAGAGGTGAAATATAAGTAGGAAAACAGAAATCTAGGTATGATTTGAAGCCCAGAAGGGTTTTGCCCTTGATTGGGATACTTAGCTTTGAATGATGTTCTGCAAAGATGCCTCAGATAATTCGATATACAATGGCATAGGACCTTGTACATTGGATGATTGAATTTAGAGAGAACATCCAGTCAAAAAGGGATATTCAATAGGATTAGGAAGATAGTCGGTAGGTTTAGGAAGAAGAGTGAGTATAGAATTTGGACCAAAAGTTCTTTAGCAATAGACTTTCGGTTGTTGAGTGAATGTAAATGTCAGCACATATGAAGAGTCAGTCACTATGTTGAACTGGGGAAAATATGTAGAAAAGCAGATATCAATAGAAATATTAGGAAATCAGGCAAAGTATAAAGTGAGTGATAGAATTAGACATTTTCAACAGGGTTGAGTTTGAATATATAAATTAGGAAAAAAACAAATATGTAGTCACCAATAGGATTGACAATTGACAGCATTAGGCAACCTGGACATGGATGTTTTTAGAAATCCATGTTCACTTTCCATTTAGGCTTTGGTACAATCCTAAGTGTGACCTTTCCATTTTTTGTCCAGAATAATACTGTGATAATGAGGTGACATGAGTATTTCTTTCACCATTTCTGGGAGCAATATATTGAAGATGTAAAATGAGAATCGGGGTTACAAAGAGGTGTACCCTGTTTCTAGGAATATAGAGAAAAAGCATGAATAGACCATACTGTGAATAAATAATATAAATTTTTTGAACTTTAAATAATGAACTGAACTGATATCTGAAAAATTAAAGGAAATCGTATATTGATATACAATCATTCATTCCAACCAGGTATATATGTAATGGAAATATTTGTGTTTTGGTTTATCATGAAGAGTGTGTGACGTTTGCTTCAAAATGATTATGGAAATTCAAAATAATGTGTTTGGAAAGAAGTCTCATGAAAAGACCAGTCAAGAAACCCTGACAATACATGTGTTCTGAAGCAAGAAGTGGTGAATGTTGAAACAAGTGCTTATTAATTTGTGAACTTGTGGATGAAATGTATATCCTGTGATGTGCAAAAACTGAAGAAACAATAATGTACCAGTGTCGAATACAAATGAATGACAAATTACATATCATGTCCCATAGGAGTCTACTTGCATTGATGTTAGACTGGGTCAGTTACTGTAGAATAATTAGGATTTGTATGCACCATTCACTGAAGTTAGTTTTCAGTACTAGGAAACAAATATGTATTTCAGGTGGATGAATATTTCTGACTATCATCTTGTGAAAAGTGGATTATAAATCCACATACATGAACATGAATGAATTTAGAGAGTGTATATTAGACACATATATTTCATATTTTGAAAAATTTGGAGAGTATATCTATATCTCTATCTATATCTATACACACACACACACACACACACACACACACACACAACTCACAGACATTAAAAAGTACCAATATAAATGCCAATCGAAATTCATCAGTAAATATGTATCATCCACAAATGCAAAAATATTTATTTTACTGAACATGAGCTAATGAATAATGTTGTTCTACTAGGACGCTCTCCTATAAGTTGAATTTTCATTTCCAACAGCATTTAGGAGGAGTGAACTCTTCTCACAATTTGTATCTGCCAAGACAGCCACCTCACAAAAATGTACGTGTGATACCTGGTAGGATTCTATATATGCATATAAATATACATGTGTGAATAGACTACAGAAAAAGGAAACAAAAATTCACATATTTGTTAAGTTTAAAACACATGGAGAATATTTCAAATAAATTTGACTAGATTTATAACTCCTACCTTATATAATGCAAATGTCAAGTCCAACTATACAACATGTCTCCCCTGAAGTACTTGTATTTCTAATGTGTTGGGTTAATTTTCTCCATTATATTAGGATGAATAGTCTGAGTCTACTAGGTATGGGTTAGTGTCAGGGATTCAGTATTTCGAATGGAAAATTGGAAAATGAATCCAATGTGTATGTAAATATATGCTGGACAAATATCCTCCCGCTCTCATCCAGAACAATGCCTTGACATTACCTTCACCCCAAGTAAGACACAATTAAAGGAGAAGAGTTACAAAATCAGTGAATACATATCTGGAATGGAAAATGCTCAGGAGTTCACAACCTTGGAGGTGGTAGAGGAGTTTCCAAAACTAAGGGACAGGGTAAACACTCCACAAACATGGAGCTCTGCTGGCCTAAAAACTTTTTGAGAAACTGCCTCTGAGCTTCCACACTTGAAATATATGTTGTTTTCATGAGATTTGGCTTCCTCTGTAGTGAGAACATCAAAGCTGGGTCTGCATCTATGTGACCTGGAGGACATGGTTTCTTATTTTCCAATGAACAAGATGAAGCAGTGCTGAATCCTCTCTTTGTAGGTAAACTGAGGCCACTGGGGACTAAGTGTCTCCCCGTGTGGACTGTGAAGCCATTTGGTCCTCTTCCACTTTTTGTGGTGTTTTTGCTGCTGCACTGTGAGTTTGGTATTTGTTTCACGAAATACTAGGAGCTAAACTGGGACACAGTGCTGGAGGGAGTTCTGTCACGTGTGGTGGGTCAGGGTCTGCAAGAGAATGCACCAACTAGGCTCCTATCTCTCACAGCTTGCCCCATTGCCCCCTTGTCCATATCAACCTGATTCTTAATTTTCCTCTGAAAACTCTCCATATAACAAGATGCCTTTACATATAAGGGTCTGTTGGCTGCACCATGTCAGTTACAAGCCATTTGGAATCCAATGGTAGATCCACATGGCCCTACCACGGATGTTTTATCAAACACCTCCCCACCACTGCTCTAGACCCACTACTCAGCAGGCTCCAAATTTCTGGCATCTCTGTTCTACACCATTTTCATGAAACTCAGTAAATCAAGGCACTGACTGGTATACTCATGATCAGCAACAGGACATCCAAAGTTTCTCCAGTGCCACCTGGTCATAGGAATTTCAAAAATTTTATGGTATTTATCTAGCCATTTTTCAAGCATGAAGTTGGAGGCACTGTGGGTTTCAGTTCATTCAGCAAACATTAAATGGTGAGGAAGCTCATTTCAATGAAATCTCTGGAGAACTCTCACAGGCATGGCTTCCCAAAGAGGGGACAAAAGGTCACATTAGGCCAGGCCCATTGAGGTCTACAATGTGAGGTCCATGTGTGTTTTGACTCTCAACTATGGCTGCCATTTCTTTAAGAATAAAATCATGTGATATCCTTGCTGAGATTCCCAGGCCTCTGTGGAAATCCACCCGGGGCCTAGGTCTCAGTTTCCAAGAGCGACTTTCATGCGTGGCCTCTTAAAATCCCAACAAAATTCATTGCAATGCTTCTCTGAGTTCAGTTCCAAAACCCAGTCTCTAAGGGGAATCACACCAGAGTTAAGCCCACGTGGACCCAGTCATTTTTTCCAATGCCACACAAATGACCAAAATTAAAACCAAAACACTCCCACATGGCCCTCATCTTATTCCATATAGTCAATCATCTTAACCTCTGGCTGGAGGTTTCCATGAGGGGCGCAGCCCAAGACAGTGTCCAAAATCAGCTCGTTTGCCCCTCATTTGTCTAAAGTCAGGGTAGCCTGGACACCGTTTCTGTGAACCAGGAGTGAACAAATAAGCCTGCCGTTAATACTTCTGTGTTTCTCCAATTTGAGGCCTACTGATTTTAGGTATCGATTCTTTAGGTGATTTAGAGTCATGCGAAAACACAAGCACCTCTGCAGGGCTTTGAAGAACTCATTTGACCCAAAGAATCCCTATTGTCATTTGATGGAGTGCAGGAACCTAACAGAGGAAGGCAAGAGACTTCATCCACAATGAATGAAATTTTTTGCCATTTTGGTTTTGGAAGCTCACATGGGATCATTCTTAAGATCCATCAGGTGCTGAGAATCTAAGTCACAGCCACACACAGGCCCAAGAGGCTGATAAAGACACATCCCTTTCCAAAGCAATTAAGCAAAGAGCCACAGGTGAGGCCCATTCATTTCCATTTGAAAACTGTTTTCATCAGGCTTCACAAAGGGGTGGCCTGAGGCAAAGACCTTCCTGACATTTAGTGCAACACAACAATAAGTAAGCAAAAGGCCCAAAGCAGGGTTTCTGCACTGAGACTTTCCTGGTCACACTGATATCTGAGTTTTCTGAGATGCTCGCCATTCTCTTCAGCTATCCAGTACATGGCCATGTCACAGAGCTTGGAGGTGGTACATATTTTGGACACAAATCCATGAGCCTATTCTGGAGAGTGGCCAGAATTCAGGAAGAAAACTACAACTTAGAAAGATAGCAGGTGTTGCACATCGATAAGACAAGCTGCAGTCCATTCATATATTGGGCATGGGAAGATTTATACTAGACAGGACACATCCATTAATGCATTCTCTTTTCTAATGTCTACAACAACGGACACAGTGGGATACACAGAAAGAGAAACACTCGCCGTGTCAAATGACTTACTAGAAACTGTCCACTCCAAACCAAACAAACCGCCTTTTCTATCTATTCTCAGAACATGAGACAAAACAACAAACCCACACCCACTCCCACAAAGGCACCTCCTTCCCCCAAGTACGTCTGTGACTATCCGGAGTGTCCTCTGACTGGTGGGCCATACTATGTTCCCCCGAAATGGCCTGTCTTCTCTCAGATCTTGTTTCCTTGACCAACTCTGTGAAGATGTCAGGAAAAAGTGGTTAGCCACTACCTGTTTTCTCAGGAAAGGTCCATCTTCAGAGCTCTCCTGGCATTTGGCCATCCTCACATCATTAGGTACCAAGAAAACTGACTCTGTCCTTGGTAAATCCAAACAAGTGAGCCCACTCGGACTGGGACTGGGACTGCCTCTGGGTGCCTGGCTTCTTGGATACCAAGTTCAGAGAGTTCCATCACCAAGGAAATGAGGTATGTCACATTCTTTGGAACTGAATGAGGTCACTGCCTTGGCAACCACTTTGTCCTAACAGTTGCTTCCAAGGGTAACATAAGATGGAGGTTGCCCCTACTTCCTGTGACACTTTCATAAGGTAGAATGTATATCACCATTGGCACCCGGGAACAGCTCTCCACTCAGCCCTGGTTCGGTCCATCTTCTGTACAATAAGAAGAGAGAGAGGCAGATTCAGACACATCCCT
The DNA here is from genome assembly GCF_048772815.1 of Callospermophilus lateralis. NCBI lineage: Eukaryota > Metazoa > Chordata > Mammalia > Rodentia > Sciuridae > Callospermophilus > Callospermophilus lateralis. The sequence goes on from NW_027511855.1 coordinate 7,022, forward strand.
TCATCCTGACCAGGTTGTTTGCCATGGAAGATGACTTTTGCTCTCTCAGGTGCTTCATACCTGCCTACAACTTCTCCAGGTATCATTTGTGCATGGACATTTGAGGTTCTCATCAGGTGGAAGGTCCCCAACTTTCCTGTATTGTAAGAACCACTCTGTCCCTGCTCTTCTGTAAAATGATTGAGGGAACAGTGTATACTTGGGGTTAAAAACAGGTTTGATTTGGTTTACGAGTGATTCTGTGTGATGAATAATGGTATTGGGAACCTGCAATATTTACAAGAATATAGAGGTGAAATATAAGTAGGAAAACAGAAATCTAGGTATGATTTGAAGCCCAGAAGGGTTTTGCCCTTGATTGGGATACTTAGCTTTGAATGATGTTCTGCAAAGATGCCTCAGATAATTCGATATACAATGGCATAGGACCTTGTACATTGGATGATTGAATTTAGAGAGAACATCCAGTCAAAAAGGGATATTCAATAGGATTAGGAAGATAGTCGGTAGGTTTAGGAAGAAGAGTGAGTATAGAATTTGGACCAAAAGTTCTTTAGCAATAGACTTTCGGTTGTTGAGTGAATGTAAATGTCAGCACATATGAAGAGTCAGTCACTATGTTGAACTGGGGAAAATATGTAGAAAAGCAGATATCAATAGAAATATTAGGAAATCAGGCAAAGTATAAAGTGAGTGATAGAATTAGACATTTTCAACAGGGTTGAGTTTGAATATATAAATTAGGAAAAAAACAAATATGTAGTCACCAATAGGATTGACAATTGACAGCATTAGGCAACCTGGACATGGATGTTTTTAGAAATCCATGTTCACTTTCAATTTAGGCTTTGGTACAATCATAAGTGTGACCTTTCCATTTTTTGTCCAGAATATTACTGTGATAATGAGGTGACATGAGTATTTCTTTCACCATTTCTGGGAGCAATATATTGAAGATGTAAAATGAGAATCGGGGTTACAAAGAGGTGTACCCTGTTTCTAGGAATATAGAGAAAAAGCATGAATAGACCATACTGTGAATAAATAATATAACTTTTTTGAACTTTAAATAATGAACTGAACTGATATCTGAAAAATTAAATAAAATCGTATATTGATATACAATCATTCATTCCAACCAGGTATATATGTAATGGAAATATTTGTGTTTAGGTTTATCATGAAGAGTGTGTGAGTTTTGCTTCAAAATGATTATGGAAATTTAAAATAATGTGTTTGGAAAGAAGTCTCATGAAAAGACCAGTCAAGAAACCCTGACAATACATGTGTTCTGAAGCAAGAAGTGGTGAAAGTTGAAACAAATGCTTATTAATTTGTGAACTTGTGGATGAAATGTATATCCTGTGATGTGCAAAAACTGAAGAAACAATAATGTACCAGTGTCGAATACAAATGAATGACAAATTACAGATCATGTCCCATAGGAGTCTACTTGCATTGATGTTAGACTGGGTCAGTTACTGTAGAATAATTAGGATTTGTATGCACCATTCACTGAAGTTAGTTTTCAGTACTAGGAAACAAATATGTATTTCAGGTGGATGAATATTTCTGATTATCATCTTGTGAAAAGTGGATTATAAATCCACATACATGAACATGAATGAATTTAGAGAGTGTATATTAGACACATATATTTTATATTTTGAAAAATTTGGAGAGTATATCTATATCTATATCTATACACACACACACACACACACACACACACAACTCACAGACATTAAAAAGTACCAATATAAATGCCAATCGAAATTCATCAGTAAATATGTATCATCCACAAATGCAAAAATATTTATTTTACTGAACATGAGCTAATGAATAATGTTGTTCTACTAGGACGCTCTCCTATAATTTGAATTTTCATTTCCAACAGCATTTAGGAGGACTGAACTCTTCTCACAATTTGTATCTGCCAAGACAGCCACCTCACAAAAATGTACGTGTGATACCTGGTAGGATTCTATATATGCATATAAATATACATGTGTGAATAGACTACAGAAAAAGGAAACAAGAATTCACATATTTGTTAAGTTTAAAACACATGGAGAATATTTCAAATAAATTTGACTAGATTTATAACTCCTACCTTATATAATGCAAATGTCAAGTCCAACTATACAACATGTCTCCTCTGAAGTACTTGTATTTCTAATGTGTTGGGTTAATTTTCTCCATTATATTAGGATGAATAGTCTGAGTCTACTAGGTATGGGTTAGTGTCAGGGATTCAGTATTTCGAATGGAAAATTGGAAAATGAATCCAATGTGTATGTAAATATATGCTGCACAAATATCCTCCCGCTCTCATCCAGAACAATGCCTTGACATTACCTTCACCCCAAGTAAGACACAATTAGAGGAGAAGAGTTACAAAATCAGTGAATACATATCTGGAATGGAAAATGCTCAGGAGTTCACAACCTTGGAGGTGGTAGAGGAGTTTCCTAAACTAAGGGACAGGGTAAACACTCCACAAACATGGAGCTCTGCTGGCCTAAAAACTTTTTGAGAAACTGCCTCTGAGCTTCCACACTTGAAATATATGTTGTTTTCAGGAGATTTGGCTTCCTCTGTAGTGAGAACATCAAAGCTGGGTCTGCATCTATGTGACCTGGAGGACATGGTTTCTTATTTTCCAATGAACAAGATGAAGCAGTGCTGAATCCTCTCTTTGTAGGTAAACTGAGGCCACTGGGGACTAAGTGTCTCCCCGTGTGGACTGTGAAGCCATTTGGTCCTCTTCCACTTTTTGTGGTGTTTTTGCTGCTGCACTGTGAGTTTGGTATTTGTTTCACGAAATACTAGGAGCTAAACTGGGACACAGTGCTGGAGGGAGTTCTGTCACGTGTGGTGGGTCAGGGTCTGCAAGAGAATGCACCAACTAGGCTCCTATCTCTCACAGCTTGCCCCATTGCCCCCTTGTCCATATCAACCTGATTCTTAATTTTCCTCTGAAAACTCTCCATATAACAAGATGCCTTTACATATAAGGGTCTGTTGGCTGCACCATGTCAGTTACAAGCCATTTGGAATCCAATGGTAGATCCACATGGCCCTACCACGGATGTTTTATCAAACACCTCCCCACCACTGCTCTAGACCCACTCCTCAGCAGGCTCCAAATTTCTGGCATCTCTGTTCTACACCATTTTCATGAAACTCAGTAAATCAAGGCACTGTCTGGTATACTCATGATCAGCAACAGGACATCCAATGTTTCTCCAGTGCCACCTGGTCATAGGAATTTCAAAAATTTCATGGTATTTATCTAGCCATTTTTCAAGCATGAAGTTGGAGGCACTGTGGGTTTCAGTTCATTCAGCAAACATTAAATGGTGAGGAAGCTCATTTCAATGAAATCTCTGGAGAACTCTCACAGGCATGGCTTCCCAAAGAGTGGACAAAAGGTCACATTAGGCCAGGCCCATTGAGGTCTACAATGTGAGGTCAATGTGTGTTTTGACTCTCAACTATGGCTGCCATTTCTTTAAGAATAAAATCATGTGATATCCTTGTTGAGATTCCCAGGCCTCTGTGGAAATCCACCCGGGGCCTAGGTCTCAGTTTCCAAGAGCAACTTTCATGCATGGCCTCTTAAAATCCCAACAAAATTCATGGCAATGCTTCTCTGAGTTCACTTCCAAAACCCAGTCTCTAAGGGGAATCACACCAGAGTTCAAGCCCACGTGGACCCAGTCATTTTTTCCAATGCCACACAAATGACCAAAATTAAAACCAAAACACTCCCACATGGCCCTCATCTTATTTCATATAGTCAATCATCTTAACCTCTGGCTGGAGGTTTCCATGAGGGGCGCAGCCCAAGACAGTGTCCAAAATCAGCTCGTTTGCCCCTCATTTGTCTAAAGTCAGGGTAGCTTGGACACCGTTTCTGTGAACCAGGAGTGAACAAATAAGCCTGCCGTTAATACTTCTGTGTTTCTCCAATTTGAGGCCTACTGATTTTAGGTATCGATTCTTTAGGTGATTTAGAGTCATGCGAAAACACAAGCACCTCTGCAGGGCTTTGAAGAACTCATTTGACCCAAAGAATCCCTATTGTCATTTGATGGAGTGCAGGAACCTAACAGAGGAAGGCAAGAGACTTCATCCACAATGAATGAAATTTTTTGCCATTTTGGTTTTGGAAGCTCACATGGGATCATTCTTAAGATCCATCAGGTGCTGAGAATCTAAGTCACAGCCACACACAGGCCCAAGAGGCTGATAAAGACACATCCCTTTCCAAAGCAATTAAGCAAAGAGCCACAGGTGAGGCCCATTCATTTCCATTTGAAAACTGTTTTCTTCAGGCTTCACAAAGGGGTGGCCTGAGGCAAAGACCTTCCTGACATTCAGTGCAACACAACAATAAGTAAGCAAAAGGCCCAAAGCAGGGTTTCTGCACTGAGACTTTCCTGGTCACACTGATATCTGAGTTTTCTGAGATGCTCGCCATTCTCTTCAGCTATCCAGTACATGGCCATGTCACAGAGCTTGGAGGTGGTACATATTTTGGACACAAATCCATGAGCCTATTCTGGAGAGTGGCCAGAATTCAGGAAGAAAACTACAACTTAGAAAGATAGCAGGTGTTGCACATCAATAAGACAAGCTGCAGTCCATTCATATATTGGGCATGGGAAGATTTATACTAGACAGGACACATCCATTAATGCATTCTCTTTTCTAATGTCTACAACAACGGACACAGTGGGATACACAGAAAGAGAAACACTCGCCGTGGCAAATGACTTACTAGAAACTGTCCACTCCAAACCAAACAAACCGCCTTTTCTATCTATTCTCAGAACATGAGACAAAACAACAAACCCACACCCACTCCCACAAAGGCACCTCCTTCCCCCAAGTAGGTCTGTGACTATCCGGAGTGTCCTCTGACTGGTGGGCCATACTATGTTCCCCCGAAATGGCCTGTCTTCTCTCAGATCTTGTTTCCTTGACCAACTCTGTGAAGATGTCAGGAAAAAGTGGATAGCCACTACCTGTTTTCTCAGGAACGGTCCATCTTCAGAGCTCTCCTGGCATTTGGCCATCCTCACATCATTAGGTACCAAGAAAACTGAGTCTGTCCTTGGTAAATCCAAACAAGTGAGCCCACTGGGACTGGGACTGGGACTGCCTCTGTGTGCCTGGCTTCTTGGATACCAAGTTCAGAGAGTTCCATCACCAAGGAAATGAGGTATGTCACATTCTTTGGAACTGAATGAGGTCACTGCCTTGGCAACCACTTTGTCCTAACAGTTGCTTCCAAGGGTTACATAAGATGGAGGTTGCCCCTACTTCCTTTGACACTTTCATAAGGTAGAATGTATATCACCATTGGCACCCGGGAACAGCTCTCCACTCAGCCCTGGTTCGGTCCATCTTCTGTACAATAAGAAGAGAGAGAGGCAGATTCAGACACATCCCTTCATCCTGACCAGGTTGTTTGCCATGGAAGATGACTTTTGCTCTCTCAGGTGCTTCATACCTGCCTAGAACTTCTCCAGGTATCATTTGTGCATGGACATTTGAGGTTCTCATCAGGTGGAAGGTCCCCAACTTTCCTGTATTGTAAGAACCACTCTGTCCCTGCTCTTCTGTAAAATGATTCAGGGAACAGTGTATACTTGGGGTTAAAAACAGGTTTGATTTGGGTTACGAGTGATTCTGTGTGATGAATAATGGTATTGGGAACCTGCAATATTTACAAGAATATAGAGGTGAAATATAAGTAGGAAAACAGAAATCTAGGTATGATTTGAAGCCCAGAAGGGTTTTGCCCTTGATTGGGATACTTAGCTTTGAATGATGTTCTGCAAAGGTGCCTCAGATAATTCGATATACAATGGCATAGGACCTTGTACATTGGATGATTGAATTTAGAAGAGAACATCCAGTCAAAAAGGGATATTCAGTAGGATTAGGAAGATAGTCTGTAGGTTTAGGAAGAAGAGTGAGTATAGGATTTGGACCAAAAGTTCTTTAGCAATAGATTTTCGGTTGTGGAGTGAATGTAAATGTCAGCACATATGAAGAGTCAGTCACTATGTTGAACTGGGGAAAATATGTAGAAAAGCAGATATCAATAGAAACATTACGAAATCAGGCAAAGTATAAAGTGAGTGATAGAATTAGACATTTTCAACAGGGTTGAGTTTGAATATATAAATTAGGAAAAAAACAAATATGTAGTCACCAATAGGATTGACAATTGACAGCATTAGGCAACCTGGACATGGATGTTTTTAGAAATCCATGTTCACTTTCCATTTAGGCTTTGGTACAATCATAAGTGTGACCTTTCCATATTTTGTCCAGAATATTACTGTGATAATGAGGTGACATGAGTATTTCTTTCACCATTTCTGGGAGCAATATATTGAAGATGTAAAATGAGAATCGGGGTTACAAAGAGGTGTACCCTGTTTCCAGGAATATAGAGAAAAAGCATGAATAGACCATACTGTGAATAAATAATATAACTTTTTTGAACTTTAAATAATGAATTGAACTGATATCTGAAAAATTAAAGGAAATCGTATATTGATATACAATCATTCATTCCAACCAGGTATATATGTAATGGAAATATTTGTGTTTTGGTTTATCATGAAGAGTGTGTGACGTTTGCTTCAAAATGATTATGGAAATTCAAAATAATGTGTTTGGAAAGAAGTCTCATGAAAAGACCAGTCAAGAAACCCTGACAATACATGTGTTCTGAAGCAAGAAGTGGTGAAAGTTGAAACAAATGCTTATTAATTTGTGAACTTGTGGATGAAATGTATATCCTGTGATGTGCAAAAACTGAAGAAACAATAATGTACCAGTGTCGAATACAAATGAATGACAAATTACATATCATGTCCCATAGGAGTCTACTTGCATTGATGTTAGACTGGGTCAGTTACTGTAGAATACTTAGGATTTGTATGCACCATTCACTGAAGTTAGTTTTCAGTACTAGGAAACAAATATGTATTTCAGGTGGATGAATATTTCTGATTATCATCTTGTGAAAAGTGGATTATAAATCCACATACATGAACATGAATGAATTTAGAGAGTGTATATTAGACACATATATTTCATATTTTGAAAAATTTGGAGAGTATATCTATATCTATATCTACATTTATACACACACACACACACACACACACACACACACACACCCAACTCACAGACATTAAAAAGTACCAATATAAATGCCAATCGAAATTCATCAGTAAATATGTATCATCCACAAATGCAAAAATATTTATTTTACTGAACATGAGCTAATGAATAATGTTGTTCTACTAGGACGCTCTCCTATAATTTGAATTTTCATTTCCAACAGCATTTAGGAGGACTGAACTCTTCTCACAATTTGTATCTGCCAAGACAGCCACCTCACAAAAATGTACGTGTGATACCTGGTAGGATTCTATATATGCATATAAATATACATGTGTGAATAGACTACAGAAAAAGGAAACAAGAATTCATATATTTGTTAAGTTTAAAACACATGGAGAATATTTCAAATAAATTTGACTAGATTTATAACTCCTACCTTATATAATGCAAATGTCAAGTCCAACTATACAACATGTCTCCTCTGAAGTACTTGTATTTCTAATGTGTTGGGTTAATTTTCTCCATTATATTAGGATGAATAGTCTGAGTCTACTAGGTATGGGTTAGTGTCAGGGATTCAGTATTTCGAATGGAAAATTGGAAAATGAATCCAATGTGTATGTAAATATATGCTGCACAAATATCCTCCCGCTCTCATCCAGAACAATGCCTTGACATTACCTTCACCCCAAGTAAGACACAATTAGAGGAGAAGAGTTACAAAATCAGTGAATACATATCTGGAATGGAAAATGCTCAGGAGTTCACAACCTTGGAGGTGGTAGAGGAGTTTCCATAACTAAGGGACAGGGTAAACACTCCACAAACATGGAGCTCTGCTGGCCTAAAAACTTTTTGAGAAACTGCCTCTGAGCTTCCACACTTGAAATATATGTTGTTTTCAGGAGATTTGGCTTCCTCTGTAGTGAGAACATCAAAGCTGGGTCTGCATCTATGTGACCTGGAGGACATGGTTTCTTATTTTCCAATGAACAAGATGAAGCAGTGCTGAATCCTCTCTTTGTAGGTAAACTGAGGCCACTGGGGACTAAGTGTCTCCCCGTGTGGACTGTGAAGCCATTTGGTCCTCTTCCACTTTTTGTGGTGTTTTTGCTGCTGCACTGTGAGTTTGGTATTTGTTTCACGAAATACTAGGAGCTAAACTGGGACACAGTGCTGGAGGGAGTTCTGTCACGTGTGGTGGGTCAGGGTCTGCAAGAGAATGCACCAACTAGGCTCCTATCTCTCACAGCTTGCCCCATTGCCCCCTTGTCCATATCAACCTGATTCTTAATTTTCCTCTGAAAACTCTCCATATAACAAGATGCCTTTACATATAAGGGTCTGTTGGCTGCACCATGTCAGTTACAAGCCATTTGGAATCCAATGGTAGATCCACATGGCCCTACCACGGATGTTTTATCAAACACCTCCCCACCACTGCTCTAGACCCACTCCTCAGCAGGCTCCAAATTTCTGGCATCTCTGTTCTACACCATTTTCATGAAACTCAGTAAATCAAGGCACTGTCTGGTATACTCATGATCAGCAACAGGACATCCAATGTTTCTCCAGTGCCACCTGGTCATAGGAATTTCAAAAATTTCATGGTATTTATCTAGCCATTTTTCAAGCATGAAGTTGGAGGCACTGTGGGTTTCAGTTCATTCAGCAAACATTAAATGGTGAGGAAGCTCATTTCAATGAAATCTCTGGAGAACTCTCACAGGCATGGCTTCCCAAAGAGTGGACAAAAGGTCACATTAGGCCAGGCCCATTGAGGTCTACAATGTGAGGTCCATGTGTGTTTTGACTCTCAACTATGGCTGCCATTTCTTTAAGAATAAAATCATGTGATATCCTTGCTGAGATTCCCAGGCCTCTGTTGAAATCCACCCGGGGCCTAGGTCTCAGTTTCCAAGAGCGACTTTCATGCGTGGCCTCTTAAAATCCCAACAAAATTCATGGCAATGCTTCTCTGAGTTCAGTTCCAAAACCCAGTCTCTAAGGGGAATCACACCAGAGTTCAAGCCCACGTGGACCCAGTCATTTTTTCCAAAGCCACACAAATGACCAAAATTAAAACCAAAACACTCCCACATGGCCCTCATCTTATTTCATATAGTCAATCATCTTAACCTCTGGCTGGAGGTTTCCATGAGGGGCGCAGCCCAAGACAGTGTCCAAAATCAGCTCGTTTGCCCCTGATTTGTCTAAAGTCAGGGTAGCCTGGACACCGTTTCTGTGAACCAGGAGTGAACAAATAAGCCTGCCGTTAATACTTCTGTGTTTCTCCAATTTGAGGCCTACTGATTTTAGGTATCGATTCTTTAGGTGATTTAGAGTCATGCGAAAACACAAGCACCTCTGCAGGGCTTTGAAGAACTCATTTGACCCAAAGAATCCCTATTGTCATTTGATGGAGTGCAGGAACCTAACAGAGGAAGGCAAGAGACTTCATCCACAATGAATGAAATTTTTTGCCATTTTGGTTTTGGAAGCTCACATGGGATCATTCTTAAGATCCATCAGGTGCTGAGAATCTAAGTCACAGCCACACACAGGCCCAAGAGGCTGATAAAGACACATCCCTTTCCAAAGCAATTAAGCAAAGAGCCACAGGTGAGGCCCATTCATTTCCATTTGAAAACTGTTTTCTTCAGGCTTCACAAAGGGGTGGCCTGAGGCAAAGACCTTCCTGACATTCAGTGCAACACAACAATAAGTAAGCAAAAGGCCCAAAGCAGGGTTTCTGCACTGAGACTTTCCTGGTCACACTGATATCTGAGTTTTCTGAGATGCTCGCCATTCTCTTCAGCTATCCAGTACATGGCCATGTCACAGAGCTTGGAGGTGGTACATATTTTGGACACAAGTCCATGAGCCGATTCTGGAGAGTGGCCAGAATTCAGGAAGAAAACTACAACTTAGAAAGATAGCAGGTGTTGCACATCGATAAGACAAGCTGCAGTCCATTCATATATTGGGCATGGGAAGATTTATACTAGACAGGACACATCCATTAATGCATTCTCTTTTCTAATGTCTACAACAACGGACACAGTGGGATACACAGAAAGAGAAACACTCGCTGTGTCAAATGACTTACTAGAAACTGTACACTCCAAACCAAACAAACCGCCTTTTCTATCTCTTCTCAGAACATGAGACAAAACAACAAACCCACACCCACTCCCACAAAGGCACCTCCTTCCCCCAAGTACGTCTGTGACTATCTGGAGTGTCCTCTGACTGGTGGGCCATACTATGTTCCCCCGAAATGGCCTGTCTTCTCTCAGATCTTGTTTCCTTGACCAACTCTGTGAAGATGTCAGGAAAAAGTGGTTAGCCACTACCTGTTTTCTCAGGAAAGGTCCATCTTCAGAGCTCTCCTGGCATTTGGCCATCCTCACATCATTAGGTACCAAGAAAACTGACTCTGTTTTTAGTAAATCCAAACAAGTGAGCCCACTGGGACTGCCTCTGTGTGCCTGGCTTCTTGGATACCAAGTTCAGAGAGTTCCATCACCAAGGAAATGAGGTATGTCACATTCTTTGGAACTGAATGAGGTCACTGCCTTGGCAACCACTTTGTCCTAACAGTTGCTTCCAAGGGTTACATAAGATGGAGGTTGCCCCTACTTCCTGTGACACTTTTATAAGGTAGAATGTATATCACCATTGGCACCCGGGAACAGCTCTCCACTCAGCCCTGGTTTGGTCCATCTTCTGTACAATAAGAAGAGAGAGAGGCAGATTCAGACACATCCCTTCATCCTGACCAGGTTGTTTGCCATGGAAGATGACTTTTGCTCTCTCAGGTGCTTCATACCTGCCTACAACTTCTCCAGGTATCATTTGTGCATGGACATTTGAGGTTCTCATCAGGTGGAAGGTCCCCAACTTTCCTGTATTGTAAGAACCACTCTGTCCCTGCTCTTCTGTAAAATGATTGAGGGAACAGTGTATACTTGGGGTTAAAAACAGGTTTGATTTGGGTTACGAGTGATTCTGTGTGATGAATAATGGTATTGGGAACCTGCAATATTTACAAGAATATAGAGGTGAAATATAAGTAGGAAAACAGAAATCTAGGTATGATTTGAAGCCCAGAAGGGTTTTGCCCTTGATTGGGATACTTAGCTTTGAATGATGTTCTGCAAAGATGCCTCAGATATTTCGATATACAATGGCATAGGACCTTGTACATTGGATGATTGAATTTAGAGAGAACATCCAGTCAAAGAGGGATATTCAATAGGATTAGGAAGATAGTCGATAGGTTTAGGAAGAAGAGTGAGTATAGAATTTGGACCAAAAGTTCTTTAGCAATAGACTTTCGGTTGTTGAGTGAATGTAAATGTCAGCACATATGAAGAGTCAGTCACTATGTTGAACTGGGGAAAATATGTAGAAAAGCAGATATCAATAGAAATATTAGGAAATCAGGCAAAGTATAAAGTGAGTGATAGAATTAGACATTTTCAACAGGGTTGAGTTTGAATATATAAATTAGGAAAAAAACAAATATGTAGTCACCAATATGATTGACAATTGACAGCATTAGGCATCCTGGACATGGATGTTTTTAGAAATCCATGTTCACTTTCCATTTAGGCTTTGGTACAATCATAAGTGTGACCTTTCCATTTTTTGTCCAGAATATTACTGTGATAATGAGGTGACATGAGTATTTCTTTCACCATTTCTGGGAGCAATATATTGAAGATGTAAAATGAGAATCGGGGTTACAAAGAGGTGTACCCTGTTTCTAGGAATATAGAGAAAAAGCATGAATAGACCATACTGTGAATAAATAATATAACTTTTTTGAACTTTAAATAATGAACTGAACTGATATGTGAAAAATTAAAGGAAATCGTATATTGATATACAATCATTCATTCCAACCAGGTATATATGTAATGGAAATATTTGTGTTTTGGTTTATCATGAAGAGTGTGTGACGTTTGCTTCAAAATGATTATGGAAATTCAAAATAATGTGTTTGGAAAGAAGTCTCATGAAAAGACCAGTCAAGAAACCCTGACAATACATGTGTTCTGAAGCAAGAAGTGGTGAAAGTTGAAACAAATGCTTATTAATTTGTGAACTTGTGGATGAAATGTATATCCTGTGATGTGCAAAAACTGAAGGAACAATAATGTACCAGTGTCGAATACAAATGAATGACAAATTACATATCATGTCCCATAGGAGTCTACTTGCATTGATGTTAGACTGGGTCAGTTACTGTAGAATACTTAGGATTTGTATGCACCATTCACTGAAGTTAGTTTTCAGTACTAGGAAACAAATATGTATTTCAGGTGGATGAATATTTCTGATTATCATCTTGTGAAAAGTGGATTATAAATCCACATACATGAACATGAATGAATTTAGAGAGTGTATATTAGACACATATATTTCATATTTTGAAAAATTTGGAGAGTATATCTATATCTATATCTACATCTATACACACACACACACACACACACACACACACACACACACACAACTCACAGACATTAAAAAGTACCAATATAAATGCCAATCGAAATTCATCAGTAAATATGTATCATCCACAAATGCAAAAATATTTATTTTACTGAACATGAGCTAATGAATAATGTTGTTCTACTAGGACGCTCTCCTATAAGTTGAATTTTCATTTCCAACAGCATTTAGGAGGAGTGAACTCTTCTCACAATTTGTATCTGCCAAGACAGCCACCTCACAAAAATGTACGTGTGAGACCTGGTAGGATTCTATATATGCATATAAATATACATGTGTGAATAGACTACAGAAAAAGGAAACAAGAATTCACATATTTGTTAAGTTTAAAACACATGGAGAATATTTCAAATAAATTTGACTAGATTTATAACTCCTACCTTATATAATGCAAATGTCAAGTCCAACTATACAACATGTCTCCTCTGAAGTACTTGTATTTCTAATGTGTTGGGTTAATTTTCTCCATTATATTAGGATGAATAGTCTGAGTCTACTAGGTATGGGTTAGTGTCAGGGATTCAGTATTTCGAATGGAAAATTGGAAAATGAATCCAATGTGTATGTAAATATATGCTGCACAAATATCCTCCCGCTCTCATCCAGAACAATGCCTTGACATTACCTTCACCCCAAGTAAGACACAATTACAGGAGAAGAGTTACAAAATCAGTGAATACATATCTGGAATGGAAAATGCTCAGGAGTTCACAACCTTGGAGGTGGTAGAGGCAGTTTCCAAAAAGTTTAGGCCAGGGTAAACACTCCA
>NW_027511856.1:0-20447 GCF_048772815.1 Callospermophilus lateralis
TTTTGGATCTTCAGCAAATAATGATAATTTAAGTTCTTTTTTTTTTCTACTTGTATATTTTTAATTTCTTTCATCTAATTGCTCTGACTAGAGTTTCAAGGACTATGTTGAATAGAAGTGGTGAAAGAGAGTATCCCTGTCTTATTCCAGTTATTAGAGGGAATGCTTTTAGTTTTTCTCCATTTAGAATGACATTGGCCTTGGGTTTAGCATAGATAATATTTACAATGTTGAGGTATGATCCTCTTATCCCCAGTTTTTCTAGTGTTTTGAACATGAAACGGTGCTGTATTTTGGCAAGTGCTTTCTCTGCATCAATTCATATAATCATATGATTCTTATCTTTAAGTCTATTGATGTGATGAATAAATTTATTGATTTCTGTATATTGAACCAAACTTGCATCCCTGAAATGAACCCCCACTTGATTATGGTGCACTATTTTTAAAAATATATTTCTGTATGTGATTTGCCAGAATTTTGTTGAGAATTTTTATGTTAATGTTCATCAGGGATATTGGTCTGAAATTTTTTTTCCTTGATGTGTCTCTGACTGGTTTTGTTATCAGGATGATACTAACTTCATAGAATGAATTTGGAAGGGCTCTCTCCTTTTCTATTTCATGAAGTAATTTGAGGAGTATTGGTGTTAATTCTCTTATGAGGGTTGTCAGGTCAGTGTGGGCAGTCCTAGGCCTTACCTGGGCCTGGGCTCCCATGTGGGTCTGCTGGATGAATTAGTTTCTGTTTTAAGTCATATCACCCAGCTCATGTAATTTCTATGGCTTCTCCAGCAAAACAAACATAATTCATAAAATGTATTTTAATGATTATTATACTTAGCATAGCATTTCATGATAAGTCTGACTTTTCTAACAGCTTTTTTTCTTGTTGTGCACACATGGCATTGTTGAATGATTTCCTTGGTTGTGCAAACAGTTTGAGCCCACAATAATTCTTTGAATCCTGCCATGCAAATTATTTGTAAGTCAAACATTCCATATCTTCTTCAGAGATCCACAGTCCCTGAATATACCTAGAGTGGAGGTTCCCTATTTTTCTTCCCATATATCCTTAATTCATCACTTCCTGGTGCCTTCATCTTGAAAAAGTTTCCTTTAAAAAGTGTACATTCTCTAATTCATTTCTATAATAACGTAATTTTCACACTCAACTTTCTTCTGAAACCTTATTTTCCCTTTCCTTGTGTTTTATGGTTAAAACTAATATATTACCTTCTTACAGTAATACTACACTGTTCCTTACTTGAAAGACAGAATTATCTGCAATGAAAGCAGCAGAGAACCTAGAAAATCTGTTAAGGATTTGCTGAAATTGTAATTTTGAAAAGGACTGCCCTCTTCTCTTTATCATCTGCCATGTTATCTAAATACAAGTTAGGAGACTAGAGTATCAGAAAACTTGTTGCTTTTTTAGCTTAAAGTTATCAAAAATATTGAGGGTATGAGGACACTTTGAAGAAGACTCACTGATAGCTGGAGCAGTACTCAGTCCTGCTGAGTACTGATGGATAAGGTGTACAGACCAATCCTCCTGCTTAGCAAAATAAAACATAGGACAAAATGTAAACATCATCATAAAAACACATAAGACCCTGTGAGATTGTGAGAAACTTGAGGTGTAAGACTTAAGAATGTGATGGGACTCAAAATATGTTACCCCAAAATATGCATCTTGGCATTTGAGAAAACAGCAGAATCAGAAAGGTCTTTCTCAACTTCCCTTCTTCTCTCTCCTCTGAAGCAGGTCACAAATGCTTCATTCTAGGGGTGCCACCCTTAAACCAGGAGGAAAGCAGTATCCTTATCTCTGAAGACAAAAGGATACAATAAAGAATCTGAATGATTGGCCTCTGGTTTATTGTCATTAGCTAACACCCTCTTGGTTCTCCAATCCCATTTCTCTAAAATGGAAGCATAAAAATAAACCACTTTGCCAGTTTCTTTTGGCTTTCATCTCTTTATCAGGAGTCTCATGTCATGTAAAACTTATATTAAATAAATTTGTATGCTTCTCTCTCCTTAATCTATTTTTTGATGAACAAAGATCACAGAGATAAATCAAACATTTGGGGCTGCTTTGGAAGCATTTGATACATTTTCAGAAATTGCTGAAGTCTTGTCATTTTTATTATCTCAAACTTTGGAGATACCTTCTCAACAATCTGCTTGCAACCTTCAGCTACACCATAGAAAGGAAAATGCTGTTTTGGAAGAGGTCATTTCTATGCGCTTGGAAATCACAAAACTTTCACCTCATGTTACAGAAGTCATGTCTGACCCGATGGAATAAGAATTGATTATGTTTCTCTGAAAGTAGGAAAAAGGCTTGAAAATAAAATAGAAGTTAATAATTATATTAAAGTTTCTTCTTATTAATTGAAGTTATAAAATTGACTTTAAATTAACTCAATGCCACGATTTTGAGAAAGGTACAAAATGTAACATTTACTTCTATAAAACCACATATACCCATATACACTAAATAAATGAAACACAACTCTAGACACAACTGTTTTGTTATTTAATAATCCATAGATCTAAACATAGTACAACCACACAGCTTGTACTAAAAAAAAATACTTGTTCAGTAAAAATAAAAATATTCATGTTTATGATTATTTTATAAACCATCAAAAAATGGCATCAGACTCATCAAAAGCAAAGGTCATATAGTTGAACTGGCCCATTCAGAGAGCCACTAACAGATTCCCACTGGAGGCTTAAAGATGACTTATTTACACTGTTGCAATAAAGAACATGCATTCATCAGGAATCTAATTTGTTAGAGGTTAATAACATTTACCATTTGACTGCAGAGGTCTGTTAGCATAGAATTTAGAAAATGTATGGATAATTCAGACACTGATGAAAGAGAAGCTAAAGAATGCCAAATTCAGGTGTTTCTCCTTCAATGAGAAATTTCTGTGAAGAAAAGATTATAACAAGGTTCTGAGTATAGCTATCAGGAAAAGGATGAAACTATACAACCATCACATTTTCTCAAAATGAGAAACGAGACATGGTATTCCATTAACATTTTTACATTTTGAAATAGGGGTTTTATTTATTTTCTGACATTCTGTTGAGAAAAGATTTGGTCTCCAATTTCTCCCCCACTTTACAAACAAGAAGGTGCTCTTTAAAATGCAAAATGGGAGTTGAAGCTAATAGGATTCCAGATTTATGCCTTTAACAATTTAACAATTAGCAAGAGACATCAACCATACTGGAGAGATCTGTACAAATAATTTATATCATTTTCAATGGCTTCCAAATAAAATATCAAGAAACATTTTCAAAAATGCAGAATCAATTGATTTCAATATAATACTGAAAGTCCACAGAGGCAGATAATATATTCAATAACCTCTCAAAACTTCCAATTGTAATTATATACTGATATTGGAAAAACAATACTAATACTGTCCTCTGATATTAAAGCATATTAATAGTTACAAGTTAACACAGAAAGAGAAACAGTCTGCCATAGCAACTGACTGCAATTACTATTCAGCACTGTGACCTGGCACTACTAAAATTTTGATAAGCAAACTCTATTGAGTATCTGTCTTAAAAATGCTTCAATCAATAATAAAAAAGTTTATTTGACTTGTAATCAGATTCTAATTCTACTTTCACTTTTTCTACAGGCTAAATAATTACAATTAACCACTTATTAATGCTGTAGTTAATGGGAAATTAAGGCATTCTTCAATTTTCTCCCCAAACCCAAAGCAACATTTAGTTAAAATATATTTCATTGTTGACAGGAAAAGTAAAATGGTAAGCAAATGTTTTCTAAAAAGTTAAATGATCATTTTAATCTCACTCTCTAGTATAGAGAATTTGAACACAGGGCTTGACACAAATTATAAATATAGTTCTGAAAAAACTCAGAACTATATTTTAGTTCATTAATAGTTTTTCTCTAATTTATTTCATGCTTTAAGAGTAAATTTCAGAATTATTTTATTCTAACAAGAAAATGAATTTGAATCATTCAAGATAGTTATTTTTTACATAAAGAATCTTCAATAATCAAGACAAAATATTTGTAGAAACTGATGCAATCTTTAAAATAATATATTTAATTTAATTTCCATTACATTTTCTTTCTTCCATAATTTATTTAATTCCATTATTTGCCTTAAGTGTTTAAGTTACTTTGGCTGTGGAAAAGTGAAGGGGAAAAATGTGGGGGATTTTGAATCTCAAGTTTACCTTCAGAAATACCAACTTTAATTATCACAAGAAAATGTGTAGAGCTGGCTCAATTAACTAGAGAAAGATCATAATTTTAAGATAGTCTTTTCATTTTAACCTTTATAAACTTTGGTTGAGTTAACTGCTTCCATGCAGATTCATTATCTAATTTATGTCACAGGTTGAGACGAATGGTTTATGAACAACATTCTTTAACATGAAATTCTCTTTTCACTATTAATTTCACATTAATATCTATCTTTATAGAAGTTCAATTCAGGGCACAGTATGAGAACATGGTTAAAAACAACCTTCAGGACTAAATTGATAATGTATTATATATAGTGTGTTTATTCTGTTATTTTGTTTTTCTATTACTGGGGATTTGAACCTCGAGCCTGACGTAAGCTGGGCAAGTACTCTCTATTACTGAGCTGCTTGTCCAGTCTAACATTTAAATTTGCCCTGTAAAGGACAAGCAAGGAGAAAGATAGTCTTATACATTTAATCTTACACATTTATATTTATTTAGCAATTTCAATGGATTATCCTGTCCACTTCTCTCTGATGCTAAGCACATTTTGACTCAGGAAAGATTCACACTTGGCATCCTCTCATATTCTTATGTCACCTTCATTCTTGGAGGCTTCATTCTATGAAGCACCTATGGCCTTCATTCTGCTTCCTGGTACTCAGAATTCTGAGTAACAACCACCAAGCAGTAATTTTTTTCTAGCAAATGTTGTTTTTTCTGACTGATGTAAAAATTCCTTACCTTGCTATTATTCTTATGGAAGACAAAAATTATTTCTCAGAGATGTTAAATATCTTGTTCAGAGGTCACATGTTTAGTGAAATATGGATCAATACTTTTCAAAGATCATCATACCTCATATTCTGAACACTTTTTGCTTTCACACAATCTTTGTTTTTGATTAGAGGGAAGGAATGGGTTAAACACATGCTTTATAAATATTAGTATGCATATTCTTAATGGGTACCATATCTATGGTAGAATATATAAGTAGAAACTCTGGAATTTTGCAGTGTCCTATCTGGGATACAACTTATGGTGGCCCTCATGTTGATGAAAGTAAGGGAACATATTGTCTAGATTTCACGTTTGACAGTAATTAATTATTGAAGTTGATAAAATACGGAGAAGGAGAAATCAAGGATGATTCCAAAACTAATTCTAGAAGGTGGTTTTAGTCTTAACCATCTTTAGAATAGGGACATGACACATATGCAGTGGTAACTGCAGAAGGGCAAGTGATAAGTTCATTTTCAGACTCATTGGATTTGAGGTACTCAGGATACCTGCCAGTAGAGATATCCAGAGAGTAAAATGGATGTCAAGTAGTTCAAAATATGGTGCTGGGACATAAGATATATATATATATATATATATATATATATATATATATATATATATATATATATATATCTCCAACTCTCTCTCTCTCTTTCTCTTTCTCTTTCTCTTTCTCTCTCTCTGCCTCTCCATATATATATATGCAATCTTTAAAATAATATATTTACTTTCCACTATATTTTTTTTTATAATTTATGTATATATATGTGTGTGTGTGTGTGTGTGTGTGTGTGTGTGTGTGTGTAGAGGGAAAGAAAGAGAGAGAGAGATGGAGAAGGAGAGACAAAGGAGAGACAGTGAGGGAAGAAGAGAGACATTTATCACTGAAGTTTGTTAATATATATTACTAGTTAATGTCAGAGAAGTAAGAATTGAAATTGTGCCTGAAAACAAGTTATGGTGGAAAAAGGACACAAAAAACAGAATAGTGAAAGGTGAGTATTGAAGAGAAGATAATTTCATGCTGTGAAAAGTGAAAGGATTCCCTAGAAAAATACTAATCAACAACAAACTTAAACCCATTACAATTATGCAGACATTAGTGAATGGAAGTCTTCAAAGCAGAAGATGCCAACACTTCTACAGAATTATACTGAGGAAATAGAGGATAAGTTCTGACAAACAGTTGTTGATTGTCATGAAAAGGAGCTCACTGATGAAAATGAAAGAAAATAGACACCTACTCAAGGAAATCTATACTATCAGCTTGGCTTTCTCATTCAGCTAAGGGACTTTTCCCTTACACTAGACTCAATATAGTCACCAATTTTAGTCAGTGCCTCAAATATTTGCAAGCTGATTATATCACCATTTTTTGTGCATTTTTTTTGTAATCTAGAATTCACTGAGTTACATTCCCAGCCTATTTTTATTTTCCTTTTATTCTATTTTGAGACAGGGTCTCTCTAAGGTGTTTAGGGCCTAGCTAAGTTGCTGATGTCAGCCTCAAACTCATAATCCTCCTGCCTCAACTTTCCAAGTCACTACAATTCAATCTCTAGGACTAAAACAAATGAATAAACAACAACAACAACAAAATAGAACTCACCACACCTACCATATTTATGCACAAATAATTCCAACAGTGAAGGGGACTGGGTTTAAAAAATAGCAATTAGACGGAAGGAAGGGAAGAAAGAAAACAGAGAGAAAAAGACTGGAAGAGAGGATAAAGAACGGAGGATTTCTTTTAGTCTGTTTCTCTTTTCTATGCTCAAAGGGAAGGTGAAAAACAAGAATCAAAATTACCTTGGGCTGGGATTGTGGCTCAGCGTAAGCACTCACCTAGCACGGGCAGGACCCGGGTTCTATTCTCAGCACCACATAAAAATAAAAAAGGCATTATGTTGTGTCCACCAACAAAAAAGATTCTCTCTCTGTCTCTCTCTCTCTCTCTCTCTCTCTCTCTCTCTCTCTCTCTCTCTCTTTTAAAAAAATAAAAGAACTTTTATTGATGCATTGCTCTATAAAATAAATTTATTGATCATTTTTACTGTATACTTACCACATGAAAATGTAAGCTTCAAGATAGTAGAGATTTTTGCCATTTTGTATGTTTTGTATTTCCAGTACCCTAGATTGTACCAAGTCAGGGTGGTACAAACTTCTGGTGACTTTAAACTTCCAAGGGCCAAACACCTAGATTATTTGAAGGATTTTTAATGTTTATTTCACCATATGCGATTATGTTTACTCACTCTGTTTAGGGTCAAAATTTCTGCGTAAGGAGGTTCACCATCATATTTGATGTATTTTTAAGTACAGAATTTGTGCATGTGCTTACAAATATGTCTATCACATAGTATATAATAGGATTCCACATGAATACACTCCTCTGCAAGCATATGTGTCGAGTATAAAGAAAAAACTTCCCACAAACTAAAGGCTAATAAGTTAGAACATCAGAATAGATTAGAATTAGGTGTGAATTTAAAACATACTTTAAAGTGTAGCCACAAAGCCTTTGAGTGTTAAGTATTTTTATGGCATTGCTGAGATTTGGGGCCTTAGATAGATTCTAAGTCTAAAGGTACCTGTTCTAAAATTGTCTTCAAAATTAGCAAATATTCAGATACAGATTGCATATTTATCTTTTATCAGGAATCAAATCTGGAGATTTTACTTATTTCAAAGAAGTAAAATTAAGAACCACTGATGAATGCCCTTATACAAGTAAGAATGCCCTTATTTTTCACTCCCAGTCTTTTTCATCTACTTAAAAAGCACAGAGAGGCTAGGTACATGCTTCATACTCTAGTAAGACTTTTACAATATAATAACAAATAGATACAAACTACTCATGTCCCATAGGTTATAGTCTGCTAACATCTAACTGTTCTAAAATATCTAGTTTGGACCAGACTTATACATATTTTCATCACCTCTGATTTTATTTCACTGACATTCAAATCAAATAATATCCCAATGAATTCAAATTTATTAACAGAAAGATAAAAGCAATTCTATTTCATGTTTATGAAAATGTATTTAAAGAAAATTGAATCATACATTTTTATTATGTGGTATAATATCATACATTATTGATTGTCAGCTTTTCTTTTACTTGTTAAAATATGCAGCATTTGGTTCTGATGTTTTAAGTGTTTTACACATTTACAAAAATAAAATAGTCAGCACTTTGAAGTTGTTGTGCTACCCAACCTCATCCTAATGCAAAAGTATAGTAAGTTTCTTCTTGCAAATTAATAAGAAAAATATATTTAAAAAGTCAAAATCATTTGAAACTTCTCTTATTCCCTTTTAGGATTCACAGTGCTTCTTTACCTTTTCATGAGTTTTATTTTTATTAAATATTTAAAAATCTTCAAATCAAATCATTTGATGCTGAAATAATTTGTTCCCTTCATGTACTTACTTTGTTAAACTTCTTGTTCCTCCATTTATAGAATATTAGTCTTTTGACACAGGAAAATATGACTCTTGTGAATTGTTTTCAAATTTCATCATTGCTTTTCTGATATATGAACAGTCAGGTCAAAGATCTGTCTAAAGTCCTTATGAGATAATGGCTATTTTGTTTTAGACTCATTTTTTCTTCTTTATCCCATGGTGTGATGGAGAAATGAGTAAGTCATGTTTCCATCAGTATTGCTTATAATCTCTCTACCAGGTTTGCACCACAGTACCTGAGGTGATAGTAAAAATTGAGGCTTTCTTACATTGGAAAAAAAAACCTTTTACAATAGGCTCATATAACCCTATTTTTAAATATGATAAACTAATATACAAGGTAATTAATAACTTAAAGCCAGTCTTATGTAGTGAAAACAAACATTATGTAAAGAACTTTACATTGTGATTATTATCAAATTTGTATTGTTTTTCTCATACTTAACGATTTAATCAGAACTTCAACTAAATTATTTTTATTAAATATCTACACCTTATTTCACATACTGATAGTAAATCTGCCTTTTAAACTTGAAGTTTGTGATTTTCTGCTCATATTTCCCTCACTCTTGAACAAAACATGCACTTAGCACATTTTAACACCATTTATTAGCTTACTAAATAATATTTATGTATATTAATGTTAGAAACCTTAAATCCCACTATACTTTTATAATTGCTTTTTATCACCAGAACTCATTTAGGTTAATTCCCAGATTTATATTCTGCTTTTTTTCTTGTTTCATGTCTTGGATTCCATTTGGGACCTATTATTTATTTTCTTCCTAAAGAAGAGTTTTTATTATTTTCTTACAGGTTCTTTTGCTGGCAGTGAATCTTTAATTCCTCATATGCAAATGCTTTGATGTTACATTTGTTATTAAAATATACTTATTTACAATGGAGGAATTCAACTTGAAAATTGTACACTTCAGCATCTTGAAGATGCTCCACTGTCCTCTGGCCCTTAATGCTCAGAAGCCACTCAGTCACTTATGTGAGATTAATCTCTGGCTATTTTTTAAAATTTTTATGCTTTGTTTACTTCATTACTTCTGGAAAATTCTCATCCATTATCTCATACAAAAATCTCCTGTGCTCCATTTTAGCTATACTCTTTTATTATTTTGGTTTAGAGGATATTACATCTTCTCATTGTCTCCTCTCCTATCTATTCTTTATGTCTATATTTTACTTGTCCCTGTTTCTCTCTAGCTCAGCTGTGTCAAACTTGTTCTTAGTTCAAATATGTAGTATCATTTTTTTATGGTTTCTAATTCTTTGCTCTAAGTTCTCAGGTTACTTTTTTCTTTCCCTTAACCTTGCATACTGTATCACAATGTGTATCTATAACTCTCACAGCCAGTAGCCCTCTGGAACACTTCTACAGAATGCTTTTTGACTGATTCTAGCTCATGCATTTTCATTCTGGCATCTACTTCCTATCTTTGTGTATTTAAATAAATGTTTTCAAAAATATTTGAGTCCTAAGAAGATATTATATTCTTTCAGAGATGAACTTCTCTTTCTTCTGCTGAGAAGAAATGTGCTAGGAGATCCACACTAAAACTTGAGAACTGTGAGAGCTAATGACCTATATGGCCGGAGCAAGGGATGTTATACTAGGGCTTCCAACTTTGTAATCGCTGAATAGTAACTCTCATCTTTCCATCTTAGAGAAACTGTTGAATGGAACTTTCACC
This sequence comes from Callospermophilus lateralis, assembly GCF_048772815.1. NCBI lineage: Eukaryota > Metazoa > Chordata > Mammalia > Rodentia > Sciuridae > Callospermophilus > Callospermophilus lateralis. The sequence goes on from NW_027511856.1 coordinate 10,215, forward strand.
ACAGATGCACATGGAGGATTGGCAGAAGTTTCCAGAACACAGAGGGCAAAAAGGGGCTATCTCTCAGGAACGTACATCTTCCTAATGGCCTATATCTCTGACTATTGTTGTTTGCTGCCTATTGTAGTTGTGGTTCAAACTTACCCTAAGAAACATTCATTCCCTCCCTCATTTTTATATGAGGCTCTCATTGATTTATTAAGTTGTTTTTCAATCCAATTTCTTAGATGCCTTTGTGAAGAGATGATATGAATTACTTGTTCACCATTTACTGGAAATGTATGATACATAAAGGTTAGCTTTTCACAGAAATTTTTCTGTAAATATATTATGTTTTGGTTATCTTAATGTTACTAATTTTGATGTAAAACTCTGTAAGAATATTTATTTTAAGAAAAGAGACAAAAGAGGGAAACAGTATTTTCATGAAGATATTAAATATAGTATTTTTAAATCCATAGAAAATGAAATGTATCAAGTGTAAATGGTGGAGAAATAGGTGTGATAGCTATAATAGTATATGATTAAACTGAAGATTAATGAATAAAGGAAACAGGATCAATAACCCACAATTATTGAGATGAATTGTGTTGGGATTTTAGAAGGCCAGGCATTAGAGGAGCTTCTGGAAACTGAGATCTAGGCCGAGGGTGGCTTTCTCCAGAGCACTGGGAATCTCACCCAGGATTTCACATGATTTTGCTGTTAAAGCCTTCTCAGCTATAGTTTATATAAGTTTGTGAGCTCCTCAGAATTTCCAATTCCAGATATGTATTCGCAGATTTTTTTCCTCTTCTCCTCCCATTGTGTCTTCTTTGGGGTGATAGTCATGTACAGGCATTGTGGTGGATGACAGTGGAAGATTTTTATGTGCCACGTGTTCCCATATGTATTAGACTCATTTTCTGTTTTGCCATTTGAAATATTGAATCTCTGACACTAACCCATAACCTTCTAGGCTCTGACTACTTATCTTAACATAGATAAAAATAATGCTAAACGAATAGAAGTAGAGGCATTTGATAGGAGGCATGGTGTATACTTGGACTTGCCTTTTGCTTCATCAGAGATACATATTATAAAACCTGTGACATATTTTTCTCATTTTACTTCTCCAAAAATTTTCAAAATTAACAAATATGTAACTTACTGACGCCCTGTCTCTGTCGCCTGGGTCACAATGTATATTTTTACATACATATATATAATCCTACTGCCATCACAGGTATATTTTTGAGAGTACTCTCACTTTGGTAAATACGAATTTCATGAAGAGATCACTGCCCCCCAATACATTGAGGTAACTGAAAATTCAAGCTGTGGTGAGTTTTATACTTCAACAAGTTTAGACATGAAACAATGTAAAGGAAAATGAATATTTTGAGTACATATGTGAAGGATATATATTCCCTTATAAATTTCGATTGGCATACATACTATTACATTTTAATGTATTTTATATATATATATATATATATATATATATATATATATATATATATATATAGTATGAATTTGCAAACATGAACTATATGTGTCATATACATAAACTACCTTGATTCTTTCATGTCCATCTGTGTGGATTTATAATCAACTTTTCAGGAGATATTTTTCAGAAATATTCATTTTCTTGACATACATATTCATTTCAGAATACTCAAAATGAACTTCAGTGAATATTGAGTACTAACCCTAATATTTCTATGGTAAGTGACCCAGTTCAACATCAATGAAAGTATATTCATATGGACATGATGTGTATTTTGAATTAAATTTTTATTCAAAATTGTTATATTCCTATTTCTTCATTATATATACATCATAGCATGTATCATTTCATCCACAATTCACAAATTGATACGCATATGATTCACTTTCATTCACTCCCTGTATCAGATCCCATGTATTTCTCCATGTTGCTTTACTTGCTTTTTCATGAGATTTCTTTTATATCACATAACTTTTGAATTCCATCATCATTTTCAAAGCAAAACTCAAACACAGTTTGTTATAATTAGTAACCCTAATTTTACCACTACATGTATAACTACTTGGATGGAATGTTTGTATGTAAATACCAGAGTTCATGTATTTTTTAAAATATTAATTCAATCCATTATTTAAAATAGCAACCTGTTATATTTTTTATTCACCAGATGGTCTATTCATGCATCATCTCAATATACATAAACCCAGGGTGCACCTATTTTTATCCCCAAACTCTAAATGAAAGGGTTTCAAAACATGCTCCCAGAAATGGTGGAAGAAATAGGCATGTCACCTGCTCCATATATTCCTTTCATCACATCATGTTCTGGACACAAAATGCAAAACTCACACTTATCTTATTCTTCTACGAAAGCCTCATTTTAAAGAGAGCATGGATTACTAAAATCATCTATGTCTGCATTGCCTATTGTTTTCAAATTTTAATCCTATGGTGAGTATACACTTGATTCTTTCAAGGATAGTGTGTTCAACTACCCCCCGTTGAAATTATCCCTGATCTTATCACTCATTTTGTACTTTGCCTAATTTCCTAACATACTTATTAATATCTATTTCCCCAAGTGCCTTTTTTTGCAACTGACTCTTCATGTGTGCTGACATTCCCATCTACACTTTAATAGAAATTCATTGGATTGCAAAAAGGGCCTTTGGTCCAAATCCTAACCTCACTATTCTTCCTTACCCTACACTGGAATCCTGCCTACTCTCTCTATTTCACTGCAAGTTCTCTTTTACATTCAGTAGTCCCAGGTACAAGATCTTAGGCCATTGTCTATGGATTTTTAGGATTCATCTCTGCAGAACATAATTCAAAACTATGTATCCAAATCAAGGCCCCAACAAACTTGTGTGCTTCAGATCTTAACTAGTTTTCTATTTTCATACTTACATTTCACCTTACATTCCTATAAATATTCCAGTTGCCCAATACCTGTATTCATCCAGCAGAATGAGTTTTAACCCAAATCGAACATGATATGACCCTTAACCATACTCTGTTCCCTCAATCTATTTTCACATGACAGCAGGTCCTGAGTTGATCTTGCCATACAGGTATATAGGGAATCCTACAGCTGCTGAGAAGCTCAAAGGCAGATGCAGAAATGATCCCTGGAGCAAACGTAGGCAGCTAGGTAGGACCTGTGAGGTCTAATGTCATCTTCTATGGCCAACAATCCAGTCAGGATGAAGGGATGAGGCTGAATCAGCCTCTTTCTTCTCAATGCAGGGAAGAAGGACACAATCAGGTCTGTGGGATTGCTGATCCTAGGCTCCTAGGGTGTATAGACCTTTATGTCTTGTGAAAAAGTCACAGAAAGGTGGGGCAGCCTCCATCTCATGGGACCCTTGGAAACAAGTGTTAGGACAAAGTGGTTGCCAAGGCAGTGACCTCATTCACTTCCCTGAAGGAAGTGACCTCACCTCACTTCCTTGGTGATGGAACTCTCTGAACTTGGGATGCATGAGGTGTGGAATCCAGAGGCAGTTCCACTCCCAGTGGGCTCACTTGATTGTCTGTACCAAGGCCAGAGTCATTCGTTGTTGGTACCTAGTGATGTGTGGAGAGACAAATGCCTTGAATGGTCTCAACAGGGGCCTTTCCTGAGAAAGAAGTGTTGGATCATTGCTGGCTCCTGACAACTACACGGAGATGGCCAAGGAGACCAGAGCTGAGACAGGACAGGCCACTGCTGAGGAACATATTTTGACCCACCAGTCAGAGGACAGAGTGGATAGATGCAGACCAAATACAGGGGTGGTTTCTGTGTCTCAGTGGGTGTGTGTTTCAATTTGTTGTTTTGTCTCATGTTCTGAGAACATGAAGGAAAAACGGTGTTTTTTTTTATATTTGTTGTTGTTGCTGTTGGTTTGAAATGGACTGTTAACTAGTGAGACTTTTTATGTCAGTGGATCCCACTGGGTTTGTGGTTAAAGAGAGAAGAGAGAAGAATGCAGCCATGAATGTGTCCTGTCTAGTGAAAATCTTTGCATGACTCCTCATGGCCAATTTATGAATGGACTGCTGCTTGCCTTGCAGATGGGCAACACCTACCAAGATCCTAAGTTCCTGTTTTATTCCAGAATTTTGGCCACTCTCTGAAGGGGTTTGTGGTTTTGTGTCCAAGACGTGTAGCACATTCAAGCTCTGTGACATGGCCATGGACTGGATTGCTGAAGGGCATGCCAAGCATCTCCGAAAACTCAAAAATTAGCATGACTGGTTGATAGACCCAACCTGATCTTTTATTGAAATTAACACAAAGCCATGAAAAGATAATTTAGGCTTTACTATAAATTACTGCAAATTCTGAACCTGCTTGGAATGCCTGCCCGTGCCTTGAACTCACCCATGCCTGGCTCTCTGACCAGATAGCAGCCCTCTCTGAAACTTAGTGACACCTCATAAATATTGGCCTTCCCTGGCCAGACAACGATCCTCTCTGAGGCTCTAATGGTCCTCATAAATTATGATGTTGGGGCCAGCAAAAAATGTAAACTACCATTAGTGTGATGCTTGTCAGAGTTCTGTTATCTGTAACCCCCCTTTGTGTAACTTTCTGGGCTATAAAGCTGGGCTGTAGGAAAGGTGGGTTTTCTGTCTTGTTCACGCCATTTTGGGAGGGAGAAGCAGCCCGGCCGGTCGAAATAATAAGCTTGCTTTAATTTGATTTTAATTTGAGTCAGTGGTCTTTTCTTGCGTCCTGGTCTAACACTGGTAAGGATGTCTCTGGAGAATCCCTGCTTGGATAGATAGTAACCCAAGTTGCATGATTAGGAGCTGTCAGTGCCACAGTGTTCAATTAAAGAAAAGTTTTTCTCCAGGCTTCTTTCTTGCCTATTGTTCTGTTCCCCTGAATGTCAGGGAGGTGTTTGCCTTAGGGCACTCCTTTGGGACTCCTCAAGAAAACAGTTTCAAATGGAAATGAAGAGGCCTAATCTGTGCCTTTGAAGTAAAGTGCTTTGTAAAAGCTGTGTTTGAATCAGACTCTTGGCCCTGTGTGTGGCTGTGAATTACATTCTCAGCACCCCAGGAAACTCAAGAAAAATCCCATGTGTCCATCCCAATCTAAAAGAATGAAAAAGAAGTGTACTATTGGATGAAGTCTCTTGCCTTCCTCTGGTCAGGCTCCTGACCCCGATGAAGTCAGAACAGGGATCCTCTGGGTCAAATGAGTTGTTGCAAGCCCTCCAGTAACTAGCACACAGGTGTTTGGGTTTTTTCAAGAGTCCAGTACACATAAAGAATCTACCCCTGGCAGGCAGGAGGCCTCTAATTTGACAAGCAGAGCAGTATTAACTACAGGCCCATTTTATCTCTCCTGTTTCTCAGGAAGGATGTCCAGGCCACCAATACATTTGGCATATGATGGTCATGAGAGCTTACTGTGCACACCATCTAAGACTGCTCACCCTATAGAAACCCCCACCCAGAATGTTATGATGAGTGTCTGTATGGAAGAAGATGAGGGCCACGTGGGAGTGTTTTTGTTAGAATAGTGGTCTTTTGTGTGGTGGTTGGAAAAGATGACTGGGTCCACCTCAGCTTGAAGTCTGGTGTGATGCCATTAAAGACTGAGTACTGGAAGTGATCTCAGAGAACTATTGCCATGAATTGTGTTGGGATTTTAGAAGGCCAGGCATTAGAAGAGCCTTTGGAAACTGAGATCTAGGCTGAGGGTGACTTTCTCCACAACACTGGGAATCTCAGCCAGGATTTCACATGATTTTGCTGTGAAAGCTTTTTCAGCTATAGTTGAGAGCCAAAACTCACAGAAATCTCATATTTTAGACCCCAATGGGCCTGGATTCCTGTGACCTTTTGCCACTCCTTGTAAATCTTGCCTGCATGTGATCTCCAGAGCTTTTACTGAAAGGAGATTCCTCAACACTTAATGACTCTGAATAAATCAAAACCCACAGTGTCAACTTCTTCATTCTTGAAATATGGCTAGTCCGATACCATGAAGTTTTTGAGAATCCCATGACCAGAAATCCCTGGAGAACCTTTAGATCTCCTATTGCTCATCATGACTGAACCAGTGAGTGCCATTTTTGACTGAGTGGAATTCATGACCATGGTGAAGAACAGAGATGCCAGTGAGTAGGAGCCAGCAGGGAACTGGGCCTGGAGCAATGGAGTGCAGGTGTGTGATCCAACATCTATGGTGGGCCCCTGTGCTTCTGTCATTGGCTTCCAAATGACATGTGACTGATAAGTTGCAGCCAGGAGACCCAAAAATATAAAGGCCTGTTGTTGTGGGTAGAGGATTTGGTGCGATGCTCAGAAACAACTTGCTACTCTCAAGTGGGAAAGATATATGGGGTAGCAGCCCAGTTTGTGTTTTTGCCTTTACCCACGTGGCAGAGCTCCCTCCAGCACTGTGTCCTGGTTGACCTTTTTGTATTTCAAAAACAAACACCAATTTTCCAGGGAAGCTGTAAGAAATGCCATTAAAACTGGGCGGTGAGCCAAAGGCTTCACAATGCACCTAGGGAGACATTCATACCCCAACGGCCACAGTTACCTGCATAGAGAGGATTCAGCTCTGCTGCCTCCTGTTCCTATTGGAAAACATGAACCCATGTCCTCCTGTTCACATAGACTCAGACTAAGCTTTCATGATCTCACTACAAAGGAAGCTAAAACACAAAGCTCTATTTCTAGTGGACGAATGTCAGAGGCAGATAGTCAAGAAGTCATTAGGCCAGCAAAGTTCCATGTTTGTGGAATGTTTACTCTGTCCTCTACTTTTGGGATCTCTTCTGCCAAACCCAAGTTTGTGAGCTCCTCAGAATTTCCAATTCCAGATATGTATTCACAGATTTATTTCCTCTTCTCCTCTCATTGTGTCTTCTTTGGAGTGATAGTCATGTCCAGGCATTGTGGTGGATGACAGTGGAAGATGTTTATGTGCCACGTGTTCCCATAGGTATTAGACTCATTTTCCATTTTGCCATTTGAAATATTGAATCTCTGACACTAACCCATAACCTTCTAGGCTCTGTCTACTTATCCTAACATTGATAAAAATAATCCTAAAGGAATAGAAGTAGAGGCATTAGATAGGAGGCATGGTGTATACTTGTACTTGCCTTTTGCTACATCAGAGATACATATTATAAAACCTGTGACATATTTTTCTCATTTTACTTCTCCATGAATTTTCAAAATCAACAAATATGTAACTTCCTGACTTCCTGTCTCTGTCGCCTGGGTCACAATGTATATTTTTATATACATATATATAATCCTACTGCCATCACAGGTATATTTTTGAGAGTACTCTCACTTTGGAAAATACGAATTTCATGAAGAGATCACTGCCCCCCAATACACTGAGGTAACTGAAAATTCAAGCTTACTTTATACTTCAACAAGTTTAGACATGAAACAATGTAGAGGAAAATGAATATTTTGAGTACATATGTGAAGGATATATATCCCCTTATAAATTTTGATTGGCATACATACTATCACATTTTAACGTATTAAAAAAAAAAAAATATATATATATATATATATATATATATATATATATATATATATATTACAAATTTGCAAACATGAACTATACATTTCTTTTACTTATACTACCTTGATTCTTTCATGTCCATCTGTGTGGGTTTATAATCAACTTTTCAGGAGATATTTTTCAGAAATATTCATTTTCTTGACATACATATTCATTTCAGAATACTCAAAATGAACTTCAGTGAATATTCAGTACTAACCCTTATATTTCTACAGTAAGTGACCGAGTTTAACATCAATGAAAGTATATTCATATGGGACCTGATGTGTGTTTTGAATTAAATTTTTATTCAAAATTGTTACATTCCTATTTCTTCAGTATATATACATCATAGCATGTATCATTTCATCCACAATTCACAAATTGATATGCATATGATTCACTTTCATTCACTCCTTGTATCAGATCCCATGTATTTCTCCATGTTGCTTTACTTGCTTTTTCATGAGATTTCTTTTATATTACATAACTTTTGAATTCCATCATCATTTTTGAAGCAAAACTCAAACACATTTTTTTTTATAATTTGTAACCCTATTATTACCACTACATGTATAACTACTTGGATTGAATGTTTGTATGTGAATACCAGATTTCATGTATTTTTTAAAATATCAATTCAATCCATTATTTAAAATAGTAACCTGTTACTTTTTTATTCACCATATTGTGTATTATATATATTTGAGAAATATCAGCTAAAACAACATGTGTAAGGAAAAACGCATTTTATTGGATAGAAATATATTCCTATCCTAATGAGTTATCCTCCCTTTGTATGTGAGGATATTGTATTAACCACATTGTAAATTCCACCTATTTACATCACATGGCTTTATCTGCCTACTTCTGACTGGTTCCTGACTCTACTTACTTCATATGCTTAATTATATGCTAATTGCTTTTATGGAGTTTTTGTTTTGTTTTTTAAATTACATATTGATAATAAAGGATTATAGTGTACTATGATACTGTGCAGTCTCCCAGGCATCAAGACTATGAAGAGTTAACTTTTTCCTATCATTAAGGTTACATTTACTAAATTACTTTTCCTCAGGAGATGGAACCTTCTCAGAATGAAAATGTTAATGCTCTCTCTTCCCTCCAAAATGAGTCATTTGCTCTTCTTGCCTATTGGTAGGATTAGGTACATTATAGAATTCAGAAAATTTTAAACATCTGTTATGAATTTAAACTGGCTTAATAATATAAGGGAATGTTTTGAATGACCTTGTATGCCATTTATGCTGGCATTTATTTATAATTAGTCCCACAATTTTTCTGAATAATTAAAAAGTAATTTTGTTGGATCTTCCTTTTTATTTCATTAAATATATGTAAAGATCAAGCAATATATGAAAAGAAATCTCCATATTGCAAGCCATGGACTCCATAAGACCTGTAAATCTTTCATTAAATGTTCTGTATAGATTGATTGTCACCGAATTTAAAAGTTATCTTTTGAGTAATTGAAAGCAGAACAGGATTCACAATGGTGCTTGCTGCTTTTTGAATCCATTAATCTCTTGAGTGACATTTACATATATCCAGGAATTATATTAACTACGTCATCTACATTTGAATACAGGATTACTTGAATTGGTGATAGAAAGCATTTTTTAGTAGGTAAGAGTGAGGTGATTATTCCTTTTACAGTTTAGTCTAATTTAGTTTAATGTTACACTTTTGTTTAATTCTTTTATTTATAGCTATGTTTCCTAGGGGCCAAATCTAAGAATTAACTGCCCCATGGCTAGCTAATCATATATTATGGGATTTTTTAAATCTGTGCACATTGGTGTAACCAATTTAAAATAATCACAGTGACAAAGAAAATTGGGCATTTCTGAATTATTTGAGTGAACTTCTTACCCTCTTTGAAACACTTTTATAATGCATTCAATATATAAGTTCTGAGTACTTCTTGTTAAAAATCCAACCAGTAAAAACTATAGACTAAAACTCAGATGTTTTAAAATAGTATTTGAAATCATAGTTGTATGTGTATATAATATAAAATATTGGTAACAATAGCTAAATATTTTAATATTTTTAAAAATAGACCATATGTTTAATTTTAAAATGAATCACTTTTATGATTTATTTTTTTTACAGAGAAGTCATTTTTTAAGCTTTAACTATCCAACTATTTACATTTTTATTTTAAGAGAAAAGGGTCAAATATGTTTACAAGGCATCAATATCTGCTCCGTTAATACATAATTTAGGTACTCTGGCCTTCAGATGATACAGGGTTCAAGGTGAAGCAGCAGACTGTGGCTTGCTTCTCTAAAGATTCAGATCTCAAGAGATTTTAACAGTTGTCAGTTATATCAAGCTCACCTCCATCTCAAAGTGTTGTTAAGACATCCTAAGACGCACGTGTTGATGAATAATAGTCCTACCCAGACTGGTCAAATGATAGAACAGATATTTCACCAGAACAGGGGAAAAATAAGTGTTGGTTGTAAAGTCCTCAGTAATTCTCTCTGTGCTTCAGCTATTTCCAGAACACATTTTAAAACCTGTTGTTGTTTGGAAGCATAATAATGAGTAGCTTTCTTGAACCTGAGCAAGGGCTTCAACAATGAGGTTCGGAGCTCTAGAAATAGTTTCAATTTAAGCTGCTCAGTAGTAAATCTGATTTTTCTCTTGCTATGTGAAGGCAAATCAAATAACATTCAGAGCC
>NW_027511857.1:0-20437 GCF_048772815.1 Callospermophilus lateralis
AAAACCACTTTCATTGAGAGGGGTTGCAAAACTTCTAAGAAATAACGAGTTTCCGAAGTATCAGCAAATATTTTTTCACCCAATCTTGATGATACTTTGTGGTAATGATCAGTACACAGTACCCACTTGGCTCACCAAATTTTGTTCTTCTAGGTTGAAGCGTTCGTCTACAGTAGCCGTTTTTATATTTAGGTTTCACTCTGTTGTCTCATATATAGATAGATGAATTTGGAACTCTAAATCCAACATGGCTTGTAGTAGCTCTTTGAACTTGACAAAATAAAGGAGTTCTGAGTTTTGTCTCTTTGGTTTGTTTCCTCTTCATGTAGCCCTAGGCACACACTGTGGAAAAGTACTTTCATTGAGAGGGGTTGCCAAGCTTCTAAGAATTATCGATTTTCCGAAATACGAGCAAATATTTTTTCACCCAATCTTGATGATACTTGGTGCTAATGATCAGTACACAAATCCCACTTGGCTCACCATATTTTGTTCTTCTAGGTTGAAGCGTTCGTCTACAGTAGCAGGTTTTATATTTAGGTTTCACTCTGTTCTCTCCTGTATAGTTAGATGAATTTGGAACTCTAAATCCAACATGGTTTGTAGTAGCTCTTTGAAACTTGAAAAAATAAAGGAGTTCTCAGTTTTGTCTCTATGGATTGTTTTCTCTTCAATTAGCACTAGGCACACACTGTGGAAAAGCACTTTCATTGAGAGGGGTTGCCAAGCTTCTAAGAAATAACGAGTTTCTGAAATACCAGCAAAAATTTTTTCACCCAATCTTGATGATACTTGTTGCTAATGATCAGTACACAAATCCCACTTGGCTCACCAAATTGTTTTCTTCTAGGTTGAAGCGTTCGCCTACAGTAGCAGTTTTTATATTTAGGTTTCCCTCTGTTCTCTCCTATATAGGTATATGAATTTGGAACTCTAAATCCAACATGGTTTGTAGTAGCTCTTTGAAACTTGACAAAATAAAAGCGTTCTCAGTTTTTTCTCTATGGTTTGTTTCCTCTTCAAGTAGCCCTAGGCACAGACTGTGGAAAAGCACTTTCATTGAGAGATTTTGCCAATCTTCTAAGAAATTACAAGTTTCTGAAACACCACAAAATATTTGTTCACCCAATCTTGATGATACTTGGTGGTGATGATCAGTACACAAATCCCAATTGGCTCACCAAAATTTGTTCTTCTAGGTTGAAGCGTTCGTCTACAGTAGCCGTTTTTATATTTAGGTTTCTCTCTGTTCTCTCCTATATAGATAGATGAATTTGGAACTCTAAATCCAACATGGATTGTAGTAGCTCTTTGAAACTTGACAAAATAAAGGAGTTCTCAGTTTTGTCTCTATGGTTTTTTCCTCTTCAAGTAGCCCTAGGCACAGACTGTGGAAAACCACTTTCATTGAGAGGGGTTGCCAACCTTCTAAGAATTAACGATTTTCCGAAATACCAGTAAATATTTTTTCACCCAATCTTGATGATACTTCTTGCTAATGATCAGTACACAAATCCCACGTGGCTCACCAAATTTTGTTCTTAGGTTGAAGCGTTCGCCTACAGTAGCAGTTTTTATATTTAGGTTTCCCTTGGTCTCTCCTATATTGATATATGAATCTGGAACTCTAAATCCAACATGGTTTGTAGTAACTCTGTGAAACTTGACAAAATAAAGGAGTTCTGAATTTTGTCTCTATGGTTTGTTTCCTCTTCAATTAGCCCTAGGCACAGACTGTGGAAAAGCACTTTCGTTGAGAGGGGTTGGCAAGCTTCTAAGAAATAACGAGTTTCCGAAATACCAGCAAATATTTTTTCACCCAATCTTGACGATACTTGGTGGTAATGATCAGTACACAAATCCCACTTGGCTCACCAAATTTTATTCTTCTAGGTTGAGGCGTTCGTCTACAGTAGCAGGTTTTATATTTAGGTTTCTCTCTCTTCTCTCCTATATAGATAGATGAATTTGGAACTCTAAATCCAACATGGATTGTAGTAGCTCTTTGAAACTTGACAAAATAAAGGAGTTCTCAGTTTTGTCTCTATGGTTTGTTTCCTCTTCAAGTAGCCCTATGCAAGACTGTGGAAAAGCACTTTCATTGAGAGGGGTTGCCAAGCTTCTAAGAAATAACGAGTTTCCGAAATACCAACAAATATTTTTTCACCCAATCTTTATGATACTTGGTGGTAATGATCAGTACACAGATGCCACTTGGCTCACCAAATTTTGTTCTTCTAGGTTGAAGCGTTCGTGTATAGTAGCAGTTTTTATATTTAGGTTTCACTCTGTTCTCTCCTATATAGATAGATGAATTTGGAACTCTAAATCCAACATGGTTTGTAGTAGCTCTTGGAAACTTGACAAAATAAAGAAGTTCTCAGTTTTGTCTCTATGGTTTCTTTTCTCTTCAAGTAGCCCTAGGCACAAACTGTGGAAAAGCACTTTCATTGAGAGTGGTTGCCAAGCTTCTAAGAAATTACAAGTTTCCGAAACACCAGCAAATATTTTTACACCGAATCTTGATGATACTTGGTTGTAATGATCAGTACACAAATCCCACTTGGCTAACCAAATTTTGTTCTTCTAGGTTGAAGCGTTCGTCTACAGTAGCAGTTTTTATATTTAGGTTTCTCTCTGTTCTCTCCTATATAGAAATATGAATTTGGAACTCTAAATCCAACATGGATTGTAGTAGCTTTTGAAACTTGACAAAATAAAGGAGTTCTCAGTTTTGTCTCTAAGGATTGTTTCCTCTTTAATTAGCCCTAGGCACAGACTGTGGAAAAGCACTTTCATTGAGAGGGGTTGCCAAGCTTCTAAGAAATAACGAGTTTCCGAAATACCAGCAAATATTTTTTCACCCAATCTTGATGATACTTGTTGCTAATGATAAGTACAAATCCCACTTGGCTCACCAAATTTTGTTCTTCTAGGTTGAAGCGTTCGTCTACAGTAGCAGTTTTTATATTTAGGTTTCTCTCTGTTCTGTCCTATATAGATAGATGAATTTGGAACTCTAAATCCAACGTGGATTGTAGTAGCTCTTTGAAACTTGACAAAATAAAGGAGTTCTCAGTTTTGTCTCTTTGGTTTGTTTCCTCTTCATGTAGCCCTAGGCACAGACTGTGGAAAAGCACTTTCATTGAGAGGGGTTGCCAAGCTTCTAAGAATTAACCATTTTCCGAAATACCAGCAAATATTTTTTCACCCAATCTTGATGATACTTGTTGCTAATGATCAGTACACAAATCCCACTTGGCTCACCAAATTTTGTTCTTAGGTTGAAGCGTTCGCCAACAGTAGCAGGTTTTATATTTATGTTTCCCTCTGTTCTCTACTATATAGATATATGAATCTAGAACTCTAAATCCAACATGGTTTGTAGTAGCTCTTTGAAACTTGACAAAATAAAGGAGTTCCCAATTTTGTCTCTATGGTTTGTTTCCTCTTCAATTAGCCCTAGGCACAGACTGTGGAAAACAACTTTCGTTGAGAGGGGTTGCCAGGCTTCTAAGAAATAACGAGTTGCCGAAATACCAGCAAATATTTTTTCACCCAATCTTGATGATACTTGGTGGTAATGATCAGTACACAAATCCCACTTGGCTCACCAAATTTTATTCTTCAAGGTTGAAGCGTTCGTCTACAGTAGCAGTTTTTATATTTAGGTTTCTCTCTGTTCTCTCCTATATAGATAGATGAATTTGGAACTTCAAATCCAACATGGATTGTAGTAGCTCTTTGAAACTTGACAAAGAAGTTCTCAGTTTTGTCTCTATGGTTTGTTTCCTCTTCAAGTAGTCCTAGGCACAGACTGTGGAAGCACTTTCATTGAGAGGGTTTGCCAAGCTTCTAAGAAATAACGAGTTTCCGAAATACCAGCAAATATTTTTTCACCCATTCTTGATGATACTTGTTGCTAATGATCAGTACACAAATCCCACTTGGCTCACCAAATTTTGTTCTTCTAGGTAGAAGCGTTCGTCTACAGTAGCAGTTTTTATATTTAGGTTTCTCTCTGTTCTCTCCTATATAGATAGATGAATTTGGAACTCTAAATCCAACATGGTTTGTAGTAGCTCTTTGAAACTTGACAAAATAAAGAGTTCTGAGTTTTGTCTCTATGGTTTGTTTCCACTTCAAGTAGCCCTAGGCACAGACTGTGGAAAACCACTTTCATTGAGAGGGGTTGCCAAGCTTCTAAGAAATAACGAGTTTCCGAAATATCAGCAAATATTTTTTCACCCAATCTTGATGATACTTTGTGGTAATAATCAGTACACAGTACCCACTTGGCTCACCAAATTTTGTTCTTCTAGGTTGAAGCGTTCGTCTACAGTAGCCGTTTTTATATTTAGGTTTCACTCTCTTTTCTCATATATAGATAGATGAATTTGGAACTCTAAATCCAACATGGCTTGTAGTAGCTCTTTGAAACTTGACAAAATAAAGGAGTTTTCAGTTTTGCCACTATGATTTGTTTCCGTTTCATGTAGCCATAAACAGAGTCTGTGGAAAAGCACTTTCATTTAAAGGGGTTGCCAAGCTTCCCAGAAATAACGAGTTTCTGAAATACCAGCAAAAATTTATTCACCCAATCTTGATGATACTTGTTGCTAATGATCAGTACACAAATCCCACTTGGCTCACCTAATTGTTTTCTTCTAGGTTGAAGCGTTCGCCTACAGTAGCAGTTTTTATATTTAGGTTTCCCTCTGTTCTCTCCTATATAGATATATGAATTTGGAACTCTAAATCCAACATGGTTTGTAGTAGCTCTTTGAAACTTGACAAAATAAAGGAGTTCTCAGTTTTTTCTCTATGGTTTGTTTCCTCTTCAAGTAGCCCTAGGCACAGACTGTGGAAAAGCACTTTCATTGAGAGATTTTGCCAATCTTCTAAGAAATTACATGTTTCCGAAATACCAGCAAATATTTTTTCACCCAATCTTCATGATACTTGGTGGTGATGATCAGTACACAAATCCCACTTGGCTCACCAAATTTTGTTCTTCTAGGTTGAAGCGTTCGTCTACAGTATCAGTTTTTATATTTAGGTTTCTCTCTGTTCTCTCCTATATAGATAGATGAATTTGGAACTCTAAATCCAACATGGATTGTAGTAGCTCTTTGAAACTTGACAAAATAAAGGAGTTCTCAATTTTGTCTCTATGGTTTGTTTCCTCTTCAAGTAGCCCTAGGCACAGACTGTGGAAAAACACTTTCATTGAGAGGGGTTGCCAAGCTTCTAAGAAATAACGAGTTTCCGAAATACCAGCAAATATTTTTTCACCCAATCTTGATGATACTTGGTGGTAATGATCAGTACACAGATCCCACTTGGCTCACCAAATTTTGTTCTTCTAGGTTGAAGCGTTCGTCCACAGTAGCAGTTTTTATATTTAGGTTTCACTCTCTCCTCTCATATATAGATAGATGAATTTGGAACTCTAAATCCAACATGGTTTGTAGTAGCTCTTTGAAACTTGACAAAATAAAGGAGTTCTGAGTTTTGTCTCTATGGTTTGTTTCCTCTTCAAGTAGCCCTAGGCACAGACTGTCGAAAAGCACTTTCATTGATAGGGGTTGCCAAGCTTCTAAGAAATAACGAGTTTCCGAAATACCGGGAAATATTTTTTTCACGCAATCTTGATGATACTTGTTGATAATGATCAGTACACAGATCCCACTTGGCTCACAAAATTTTGTTCTTCTAGGTTGAAGCGTTCGTCTACAATAGCAGTTTTTATATTTCGGTTTCACTCTGTTCTCTCATATATAGATAGATGAATTTGGAACTCTAAATCCAACATGGTTTTTAGTAGCTCTTTGAAACTTGACAAAATAAAGGAGTTCTGAGTTTTGTCCCTATGGTTTGTTTCCTCTTCAAGTTACCCTAGGCACAGACTGTGGAAAACTACTTTCATTGAGAGGTTATGCCAAGCTTCTAAGAAATAATGAGTTTCCGAAATACCAGCAAATATTTTTTCACCCAATCTTGATGATACTGGTTGCTAATGATCAGTACACAAATCCCACTTGGCTCACCAAATTGTGTTCTTCTAGGTTGAAGCGTTCGCCTACAGTAGAAGTTTTTATATTTAGGTTTCCCTCTGTTCTCTCCTGTATAGATAGATGAATTTGGAACTCTAAATCCAACATGGTTTGTTGTAGCTCTTTGAAACTTGACAAAATAAAGGAGTTCTGAGTTTTGTCTCTATGGTTTGTTACCTCTTCAAGTAGCCCTAGGCGCAGACTGTGGAAAAGCACTTTCATTGAGAATGGTTGCCAAGCTTCTAAGAAATAACCAGTTTCCGAAATACCAGCAAATATTTTTTTCAACCAATCTTGATGATACTTGGTGGTAAGGACAAGTACACAAATCCCACTTGGCTCACCAAATTTGGTTCTTCTCGGTTGAAGCGTTCGTCTACAGTAGCAATTTTTATATTTAGGTTTCCCTCTGTTCTCTCCTATATAGATAGATAAATTTGGAACTCCAAATCCAACATGGTTTGTAGTAGCTCTTTGAAACTTGACAAAATAAGGAAGTTCTCAGTATTTTCTCTATGGTTTGTTTCCTCTTCAAGAAGCCCTAAGCAGAGACTGTGGAAAAGCACTTTCATTTAAAGGCATTGCAAAGCTTCCAAGAAATTATGATTTTCCGAAATACCTGCAAATATTTTTTCACCCAATCTTGATGGTACGTGGTGGTAATGACAAGTACACAAATCCCACTTGGCTCAACAAATTTTGTTCTTCTAGGTTTAAGCGTTCATCTACAGTAGCAGTTTTTATATTTAGGTTTCACTCTGTTCTCTCCTATATAGATAGATAAATTTGGAACTCTAAATCCAACATCGTTTGTAGTAGCTCTTTGAAACTTGACAAAATAAAGGAGTTCTCAGTTTTGTCTCTATGGTTTGTTTCCTCTTCAAGTAGCCCTAGGCGCAGACTGTGGAAAAGCACTTTCATTGAGAGGGGTTGCCAAGCTTCTAAGGAATAACGAGTTTCCAAAATACCAGCAAATATTTTTTCACCCAATCTTGATGATACTTGGTGCTAATGATCAGTAGACAAATCCCACTTGGCTCACCATATTTTGTTCTTCTAGGTTGAAGCGTTCGTCTACAGTAGCAGTTTTTATGTTTAGGTTTCACTCTGTTCTCTCATATATAGATATATGAATTTGGAACTCTAAATCCAACATGGTTTGTAGTAGCTCTTTGAAACTTGACAAAATAAAGGAGTTCTCAGTTTTGTCCCTATGGTTTGTTTCCTCTTCAAGTTACCCTAGGCACAGACTGTGGAAAACTACTTTCATTGAGAGGTTTTGCCAAGCTTTCAAGAAATAACGAGTTTCCGAAATACCAGCAAATATTTTTTCACCCAATCTTGATGATACTTGTTGCTAATGATCAGTGCACAAATCCCACTTGGCTCACCAAATTGTGTTCTTCTAGGATGAAGCGTTCGCCTACAGTAGAAGTTTTTATATTTAGGTTTCCCTCTGTTCTCTCCTATATAGATATATGAATTTGGAACTCTAAATCCAGCATGGTTTGTAGTAGCTCTTTGAAACTTGACAAAATAAAGGAGTTCTCAGTTTTGTCTCTATGGTTTGTTTCCTCTTCAAGTAGCCCTAGGCACAGACTGTGGAAAAGCACTTTCATTGAGAGAGTTTGCCAAGCTTCTAAGAAATTACAAGTTTCCGAAATACCAGCAAATATTCTTTCACCCAATCTTGATGACACTTGGTGGTAATGATCAGTACACAAATCCCACTTGGCTGCCCAAATTTTGTTCTTCTAGGTTGAAGCGTTCGTCTACAGTAGCAGTTTTTATATTTAGGTTTCTCTCTGTTCTCTCCTATATAGATAGATGAATTTGGAACTCTAAATCCAACAAGGATTGTAGTAGCTCTTTGAAACATGACAAAATAAAGGAGTTCTCAGTTTTGTCTCTATGGTTTGTGTCCTCTTTAAGTAGCCCTAGGCACAGACTGTGGAAGCACTTTCATTCTGATGGGTTGCCAAGCTTCTAAGAAATAACGAGTTTCCAAAATAGCAGCAAATATTTTTTCACCCAATCTTGATGATACTTGGTGGTAATGATCAGTACACAAATCCCACTTGGCGCACCAAAATTTGTTCTTCTATGTTGAAGCGTTCGTCTACAGTAGCAGTTTTTATATTTAGGTTTCTCTCTGTTCTCTCCTATATAGATAGATGAATTTGGAACTTTAAATCCAACATGGATTGTAGTACCTCTTTGAAACTTGACAAAATAAAGGAGTTCTCAGTTTTGTTTCTATGGTTTGTTTCCTCTTCAAGTAGCCCTAGGCAAGACTGTGGAAAAGCACTTTCATTGAGAGGGGTTGCCAAGCTTCTAAGAAATAACGAGTTTCCAAAATACCAGCAAATATTTTTTTCAACCAATCTTGATGATACTTGGTGGTAAGGACAAGTCCACAAATCCCACTTGGCTCACCAAATTTTGTTCTTCTAGGTTGAAGCGTTCGTTTACAGTAGCAGTTTTCATTTTTAGGTTGCACTCTGTTCTCTCCAATATTAATAGATGAATTTGGAACTCTAAATCCAAAATGGTTTGTAGTAGCTCTTTGAAACTTGACAAAATAAAGGAGTTTTCAGTTTTGTCACTATGATTTGTTTCCGTTTCATGTAGCCATAAGCATAGTCTGTGGAAAAGCACTTTCATTGAAAGGGGTTGCCAAGCTTCCCAGAAATTATGAGTTTCCGAAATACCAGCAATTACTTTTTCACCCAATGTTGATGATACGTGATGGAAATGACAACTACACAAATCCCACTTGGCTCACCAAATTTTGTTCTTCTAGGTTGAAGCGTTCCTTTACAGTAGCACTCTTTATTTTTAGGTTTCACTCTGTTCTCTCCTATATGGATAGATGAATTTGGAACTCTAAATCCAACATGGTGTGTAATAGCTCTTTGAAACTTGACAAAATATAGGAGTTCTCAGTTTTGTCTCTATGGTTTGTTTCCTCTTCAAGTAGCCCTAAGCACAGAAGGTGGAAAAGCACTTTCATTGAGAGGGGTTGCCAAGCTTCCAAGATAATACGAGTTTCCGAAATACCAGCAAATATTTTTTCACCCAATCTTGATGATACGTGGTGGTAATGACAAGTCTACAAATCCCACCTGGCTCACCAAATTTTGTTCTTCTAGGTTGAAGCGTTCATTAACAGTAGCAGTGTTCATTTTTAGGTTGCATTCTGTTCTCCCCTATATTGATAGATGAATTTGGAACTCTAAATCCAACATGGTTTGTAGTAGCTCTTTGAAACTTGACAAAATAAAGGAGTTCTCAGTTTTGTCTCTATGATTTGTTTCCGATTCATGTAGCCCTAAGCAGAGACTGTGGAAAAGCACTTTCATTGAAAGGGTTTGCCAAGCTTCCAAGAAATTACGAGTTTCCTAAATACCAGCAAATATTTTTCACCCAATCTTGATGATACTTGGTGGTAATGATCGGTACACAAATCCCACTTCTCTCACCAAATTTTGGTCTTCTAGTTTGAAGCGTTTGTCTACAGTAGCAGTTTTTAAATTTAGGTTTCACTCTGTTCTCTCCTATATAGATAGATGAATTTGGAACTCTAAATCCAACATGGTTTGTAGTAGCTCTTTGAAACTTGACAAAATAAAGGAGTTCTCAGTTTTGTCTCTATGGTTTGTTTCCTCTTCAAGTAGCCCTAGGCACAGACTGTGGAAAACCACTTTCATTGAGAGGGGTTGCCAGGATTCTAAGAAATAACGAGTTTCCTAAATACCAGCAAATATTTTTTCACCCAATGTCGATGATACTTGTTGCTAATTATCAGTACACAAATCCCACTTGGGCTCACCAAATTTTGTTCTTCTATTTTAAGCGTTCATCTACAGTAGCAGTTTTTATATTTAGGATTCACTCTGTTCTCTCGTATATAGAAAGTTGAATTTGGAACTCTAAATCCAACATGGTTTGTAGTTTCTCTTTGAAACTTGACAAAATAAAGGAGGTTTCAGTTTTGTCTCAATGATTTGTTTCCACTTCAAGTATCCCGAAGCAGAGAGTGTGGAAGAGCACTATCATTGATGGGTGTTGCCAAGCTTAAAAAAAATACGAGTTTCCGAATAGCAGCAAATATTTTTTCACCCAATCTTGATGATACGTCGTGGTAATGACAAGTCCACAAATCCCACTTTGCTCACCAAATTTTCTCCATCTAGGTTGAAGCGTTCGTTTCCAATCGCAGTTTATATTTTTAGGTTTCACTCTGTTCTCTCCTATATAGATAGATGAATTTGGAACTCTAAATCCAACATGGTTTGTAGTAGCTCTTTGAAACTTGACAAAATAAAGGAGTTCTCAGTTTTTTCTCTATGGTTTGTTTCCTCTTCAAGTAGCCCTAGGCACAGACTGTGGAAAAGCACTTTCATTGAGAGATTTTGCCAATCTTCTAAGAAATTACAAGTTTCCGAAATACCAGCAAATATTTTTTCACCCAATCTTGATGATACTTGCTGGTGATGATCAGTACACAATTCCCACTTGGCTCACCAAATTTTGTTCTTCTAGGTTGAAGCGTTCGTCTACAGTAGCAGTTTTTATATTTAGGTTTCTCTCTGTTCTCTCCTATATAGATAGATGAATTTGGAACTCTAAATCCAACATGGATTGTAGTAGCTCTTTGAAACTTGACAAAATAAAGGAGTTCTCAGTTTTGTCTCTATGGTTTGTTTCCTCTTCAAGTAGCCCTAGGCACAGACTGTGGAAAAACACTTTCATTGAGAGGGGTTGCCAAGCTTCTAAGAAATAACAAGTTTCCGAAATACCAGCAATATTTTTTCACCCAATCTTGATGATACTTGGTGGTAATGATCAGTACACAGATCCCACTTGGCTCACCAAATTTTGTTCTTCTAGGTTGAAGTGTTCGTCCACAGTAGCAGTTTTTATATTTAGGTATCACTCTCTTCTCTCATATATAGATAGATGAATTTGAAACTCTATATCCAACATGGTTTGTCGTAGCTCTTTGAAACTTGACAAAATAAAGGAGTTCTGAGTTTGTCTCTATGGTTTGTTTCCTCTTCAAGTAGCCCTAGGCACAGACTGTCAAAAAGCACTTTCATTGAGAAGGGTTGCCAAGCTTCTAAGAAATAACGAGTTTCCGAAATACCAGCAAATATTTTTTCACGCAATCTTGATGATACTTGTTGATAATGATCAGTACACAGATCCCACTTGGCTCACAAAATTTTGTTCTTCTAGGTTGAAGCGTTCGTCTACAATAACAGTTTTTATATTTAGGTTTCACTCTGTTCTCTCATATATAGATAGATGAATTTGGAACTCTAAATCCAACATGGTTTTTAGTAGCTCTTTGAAACTTGACAAAATAAAGGAGTTCTGAGTTTTGTCCCTATGGTTTGTTTCCTCTTCAAGTTTCCCTAGGCACAGACTGTGGAAAACTACTTTCATTGAGAGGTTATGCCAAGCTTCTAAGAAATAACGAGTTTCCGAAATACCAGCAAATATTTTTTCACCCAATCTTGATGATACTGGTTGCTAATGATCAGTACACAGATCCCACTTGGCTCACCAAATTGTGTTCTTCTAGGTTGAAGCGTTCGCCTACAGTAGAATTTTTTATATTTAGGTTTCCCTCTGTTCTCTCCTATATAGATATATGAATTTGGAACTCTAAATCCAGCATGGTTTGTAGTAGCTCTTTGAAACTTGACAAAATAAAGGAGTTCTCATTTTTGTCTCTGTGGTTTGTTTCCTCTTCAAGTAGCCCTAGGCACAGACTGTGGAAAAGCACTTTCATTGAGTGAGTTTGCCAAGCTTCTAAGAAATTACAAGTTTCCGAAATACCAGCAAATATTTTTTCACCCAATCTTGAAGACACTTGGTGGTAATGATCAGTACACAAATCCACTTGGCTGCCCAAAATTTGTTCTTCTAGGTTGAAGCGTTCGTCTACAGTAGCAGTTTTTATATTTAGGTTTCTCTCTGTTCTCTCCTATATAGATAGATGAATTTGGAACTCTAAATCCTACATGGATTGTAGTAGCTCTTTGAAACTTAACAAAATAAAGGAGATCTCAGTTTTGTCCCTATGCTTTGTTTCCTCTTCAAGTAGTCCTAGGCACAGACTGTGGAAAAGCACATTCATTGAGAGGGGTTGCCAAGGATCTAAGAAATTACGAGTTTCCGAAATACCAGCAAATATTTTTTCACCTAATTTTGATGATACTTGGTTGTAATGATCAGTACACAAGTCCCACTTGGCTTACCAAATTTTGTTCTTCTAGGTTGAAGCGTTCGTGTACAGTAGCAGTTTTTATATTTAGGTTTCGCTCTGTTCTCTCCTGTATAGATAGATGAATTTGGAACTCTAAATCCAACATGGTTTGTAGTAGCTCATTGAAACTTGACAAAATAAAGGAGTTCTCAGTTTTGTCTCTATGGTTTGTTTCCTCTTCAAGTAGCCCTAGGCACAGACAGTGGAAAAGCACTTTCATTGAGAGGGGTTGCCAAGCTTCTAAGAAATAACGAGTTTCCGAAATACCAGCAAATATTTTTTCACGCAATCTTGATGATACTTGTTGATAATGATCAGTACACAGATCCCACTTGGCTCACAAAATTTTGTTCTTCTAGGTTGAAGCGTTCGTCTACAATAGCAGTTTTTATATTTAGGTTTCACTCTGTTCTCTTATATATAGATAGATGAATTTGGAACTCTAAATCCAACATGGTTTTTAGTAGCTCTTTGAAACTTGACAAAATAAAGGAGTTCTGAGTTTTGTCCCTATGGTTTGTTTTCTCTTCAAGTTACCCTAGGCACAGACTGTGGAAAACTACTTTCATTGAGAGGTTATGCCAAGCTTCTAAGAAATAACGAGTTTCCGAAATACCAGCAAATATATTTTCACCCAATCTTGATGATACTGGTTGCTAATGATCAGTACACAAATCCCACTTGGCTCACCAAATTGTGTTCTTCTAGGTTGAAGCGTTCGCCTACAGTAGAAATTTTTATATTTAGGTTTCCCTCTGTTCTCTCCTATATAGATATATGAATTTGGAACTCTAAATCCAGCATGGTTTGTAGTAGCTCTTTGAAACTTGACAAAATAAAGGAGTTCTCATTTTTGTCTCTATGGTTTGTTTCCTCTTCAAGTATCCCTAGGCACAGACTGTGGAAAAGCACTTTCATTGAGAGAGTTTGCCAAGCTTCTAAGAAATTACAAGTTTCCGAAATACCAGCAAATATTTTTTCACCCAATATTGATGACACTTGGTGGTAATGATCAGTACACAAATCCCACTTGGCTCACAAAATTTTGTTCTTCTAGGTTGAAGCGTTCGCGTACAGTAGAAATTTTTATATTTAGGTTTCCCTCTGTTCTCTCATATATAGATAGATGAATTTGGAACTCTAAATACAACATGGTTTGTAGTAGGTCTTTGAAACTTGACAAAATAAAGAAGATCTCAGTTTTGTCCCTATGCTTTGTTTCCTCTTCAAGTAGTCCTAGGCACAGACTGTGGAAAAGCACTTTCATTGAGAGGGGTTGCCAAGCATCTAAGAAATTACGAGTTTCCGAAATACCAGCAAATATTTTTTCACCCAATTTTGATGATTCTTGGTTGTAATGATCAGTACAAAAGTCCCACTTGGCTTACCAAATTTTGTTCTTCTAGGTTGAAGCGTTCGTGTACAGTAGCAGATTTTATATTTAGGTTTCGCTCTGTTCTCTCCTGTATAGATAGATGAATTTGGAACTCTAAATCCAACATGGTTTGTAGTAGCTCTTTGAAACTTGACAAAATAAAGGAGTTCTCAGTTTTGTCTCTATGGTTTGTTTCCTCTTCAAGTAGCCCTAGGCACAGACAGTGGAAAAGCACTTTCATTGAGAGGGGTTGCCAAGCTTCTAAGAAATAACGAGTTTCCGAAAGACCAGCAAATATTTTTTCACCCAATCTTGATGATACTTGGTGGTAATGATCAGTACACAGATCCCACTTGGCTCACCAAATTTTGTTCTTCTAGGTTGAAGCGTTCGTCTACAGTAGCAGTTTTTATATTTAGGTTTCACTCTGTTCTCTCATATATAGATAGATGAATTTGGAACTCTAAATCGAACATGGTTTGTAGTAGCTCTTTGAAACTTGACAAAATGAAGAGTTCTGAGTTTTGTCTCTATGGTTTGTTTCCTCTTCAAGTAGCCCTAGGCACAGACTGTGGAAAACCACTTTCATTGAAGGGGTTGCCAAGCTTCTAAGAAATAACGACTTTCCGAAATATCAGCAAATATTTTTTCACCAATCTTGATGATACTTGGTAGTAATGATCAGTACACAGTACCCACTTGGCTCACCAAATTTTGTTCTTCTAGGTTGAAGCGTTCGTTAACAGTAGCAGTTTTAATTTTTAGGTTTCACTCTGTTCTCTCCTTTATAGATAGATGAATTTGGAACTCTAAATCCAACATGGTTTGTAGTAGCTCTTTGAAACTTGACAAAATAAAGGAGTTCTCAGTTTTGTCTCTATGGTTTGTTTCCTCTTTAAGTAACCCTAGGCACAGAGTGTGGAAAAGCACTTTCATTGAAAGGGATTGTCAAGCTTCTAAGAAATAACGAGTTTCCGAAATACCAGCAAATATTTTTTCAACCAATGTCGATGATACTTGGTGGTAATGTTCGGTACACAAATCCCACTTTGCTCACCAAATTTTGTTCTTCTAGGTTGAAGCGTTCGTTTACAGTAGCAGTTTTCATTTTTAGGTTGCATTCTGTTCTCCCCTATATTGATAGATGAATTTGGAACTCTGAATCCAACATGGTTTGTAGTAGCTCTTTGAAACTTGACAAAATAAAGGAGTTCTCAGTTTTGTCTCTATGATTTGTTTCCGATTCATGTAGCCCTAAGCAGAGACTGTGGAAAAGCACTTTCATTGAAAGGGTTTGCCAAGCTTCCAAGAAATTACGAGTTTCCTAAATACCAGCAAATATTTTTTCACCCAATCTTGATGATACTTGGTGGTAATCATCGGTACACAAATCCCACTTGGCTCACCAAATTTTGTTCTTCTAGTTTGAAGCGTTTGTCTACAGTAGCAGTTTTTAAATTTAGGTTTCACTCTGTTCTCTCCAATATAGATAGATGAATTTGGAACTCTAAATCCAACATGGTTTGTAGTAGCTCTTTGAAACTTGACAAAATAAAGGTGTTCTCAGTTTTGTCTCTATGGTTTGTTTCCTCTTCAAGTAGCCCTAGGCACAGACTGTGTCAAACCACTTTCATTGAGAGGGGTTGCCAGGCTTCTAGGAAATAACGAGTTTCCTAAATACCAGCAAATATTTTTTCACCCAATGTCGATGATACCTGGTGGTAATGATCTGTACACAAATCCCACTTGGCTCACCAAATTTTGTTCTTCTATTTGAAGCGTTCATCTACAGTAGCAATTTTTATATTTAGGATTCACTCTGTTCTCCGGTATATAGAAAGTTGAATTTGGAACTCTAAATCCAACATGGTTTGTAGTGGCTCTTTTAAACTTGACAAAATAAAGGAGTTTTCAGTTTTGTCTCAATGATTAGTTTCCACTTCAAGTATCCCGAAGCAGAGAGTGTGGAAGAGCACTATCATTGATGGGTGTTGCCAAGCTTCCAAAAAAATACGAGTTTCCGAATAGCAGCAAATATTTTTTCACCCAATCTTGATGATACGTCGTGGTAATGACAAGTCCACAAATCCCACTTTGCTCACCAAATTTTCTCCATCTAGGTTGAAGCGTTCGTTTCCAATCGCAGTTTATATTTTTAGGTTTCACTCTGTTCTCTCCTATATAGATAGATGAATTTGGAACTCTAAATCCAACATTAAAGGAGTTCTCAGTTTTTTCTCTATGGTTTGTTTCCTCTTCAAGTAGCCCTAGGCACAGACTGTGGAAAAGCACTTTCATTGAGAGATTTTGACAATCTTCTAAGAAATTACAAGTTCTGAAATACCAGCAAATATTTTTTCACCCAATCTTGATGATACTTGGTGGTGATGATCAGTACACAAATCCCACTTGGCTCACCAAATTTGTTCTTCTAGGTTGAAGCGTTCGTCTACAGTAGCAGTTTTTATATTTAGGTTTCTCTCTGTTCTCTCCTATTTAGATAGATGAATTTGGAACTCTAAATCCAACATGGATTGTAGTAGCTCTTTGAAACTTGACAAAATAAAGGAGTTCTCAGTTTTGTCTCTAAGGTTTGTTTCCTCTTCAAGTAGCCCTAGGCACAGACTGTGGAAAAACACTTTCATTGAGAGGGGTTGCCAAGCTTCTAAGAAATAACGAGTTTCCGAAATACCAGCAAATATTTTTTCACGCAATCTTGATGATACTTGTTGATAATGATCAGTACACAGATCCCACTTGGCTCACAAAATTTTGTTCTTCTAGGTTGAAGCGTTCGTCTACAATAGCAGTTTTTATATTTAGGTTTCACTCTGCTTCTCTCATATATAGATAGATGAATTTGGAACTCTAAATCCAACAAGGTTTTTAGTAGCTCTTTGAAACTTGACAAAATAAAGGAGTTCTGAGTTTTGTCCCTATGGTTTGTTTCCTCTTCAAGTTACCCTAGGCACAGACTGTGGAAAACTACTTTCATTGAGAGGTTATGCCAAGCATCTAAGAAATAACGAGCTTCCGAAATACCAGCAAATATTTTTTCACCCAATCTTGATGATACTGGTTGCTAATGATCAGTACACAAATCCCACTTGGCTCACCAATTGTGTTCTTCTAGGTTGAAGCGTTCGCCTACAGTAGAATTTTTTATATTTAGGTTTCCCTCTGTTCTCTCCTATATAGATATATGAATTTGGAACTCTAAATCCAGCATGGTTTGTAGTAGCTCTTTGAAACTTGACAAAATAAAGGAGTTCTCATTGTTGTCTCTATGGTTTGTTTCCCTCTTCAAGTAGCCCTAGCACAGACTGTGGAAAAGCACTTTCATTGAGAGAGTTTGCCAAGCTTCTAAGAAATTACAAGTTTCCGAAATACCAGCAAATATTTTTTCACCCAATCTTGATGACACTTGGTGGTAATGATAAGTACACAAATCCACTTGGCTGCCCAAATTTTGTTCTTCTAGGTTGAAGCGTTCGTGTACAGTAGCAGTTTTTATATTTAGGTTTCGCTCTGTTCTCTCCCGTACAGATAGATGAATTTGGAACTCTAAATCCAACATGGTTTGTAGTAGCTCTTTGAAACTTGACAAAATAAAGGAGTTCTCAGTTTTGTCTCTATGGTTTGTTTCCTCTTCAAGTAGCCCTAGGCACAGACAGTGGAAAAGCACTTTCATTGAGAGGGGTTGCCAAGCTTCTAAGAAATAACGAGTTTCCGAAATACCAGCAAATATTTTTTCACGCAATCTTGACGATACTTGTTGATACTGATCATTACACAGATCCCACTTGGCTCACAAAATTTTGTTCTTCTAGATTGAAGCGTTCGTCTACAATAGCAGTTTTTATATTTAGGTTTCACTCTGTTCTCTCATATATAGATAGATGAATTTGGAACTCTAAATCCAACATGGTTTTTAGTAGCTCTTTGAAACTTGACAAAATAAAGGAGTTCTGATTTTTGTCCCTATGGTTTGTTTCCTCTTCAATTTACCCTAGGCACACACTGTGGAAAACTACTTTCATTGAGAGGTTATGCCAAGCTTCTAAGAAATAACGAGTTTCCGAAATACCAGCAAATATTTTTTCACCCAATCTTGATGATACTGGTTGCCAATGATCAGTACACAAATCCCACTTGGCTCACCAAATTGTGTTCTTCTAGGTTGAAGCGTTCGCCTACAGTAGAAGTTTTTATATTTAGTTTCCCTCTGATCTCTCCTATATAGATATATGAATTTTGGAACTCTAAACTCCAGCATGGTTTGTAGTAGCTCTTTGAAACTTGACAAAATAAAGGAGTTCTCATTTTTTGTCTCTATGGTTTGTTTCCTCTTCAAGTAGCCCTAGGCACAGACTGTGGAAAAGCATTTTCATTGAGAGAGTTTGCCAAGCTTCTAAGAAATTACAAATTTCCGAAATACAGCAAATATTTTTCACCCAATCTTGATGACACTTGGTGGTAATGATCAGTACACAAATCCCACTTGGCTGCCCAAATTTTGTTCTTCTAGGTTGAAGCGTTCGTCTACAGTAGCAGTTTTATATTTAGGTTTCTCTCTGTTCTCTCCTATATAGATAGATGAATTTGGAACTCTAAATCCTACATGGATTGTAGTAGCTCTTTGAAACTTAACAAAATAAAGGAGATCTCAGTTTTGTCTCTATGCTTTGTTTCCTCTTCAAGTAGTCCTAGGCACAGACTGTGGAAAAGCACTTTCATGAGAGGGGTTGCCAAGCATCTAAGAAATTACGAGTTTCCGAAATACCAGCAAATATTTTTCACCCAATTTTGATGATACTTGGTTGTAATGATCAGTACACAAGTCCACTTGGCTTACCAAATTTTGTTCTTCTAGGTTGAAGCGTTCGTGTACAGTAGCAGTTTTTATATTTAGGTTTCGCTCTGTTCTCTCCTGTATAGATAGATGAATTTGGAACTCTAAATCCAACATGGTTTGTAGTAGCTCTTTGAAACTTGACAAAATAAAGGAGTTCTCAGTTTTGACTCTATGGTTTGTTTCCTCTTCAAGTAGCCCTAGGCACAGACAGTGGAAAAGCACTTTCATTGAGAGGGGTTGCCAAGCTTCTAAGAAATAACGAGTTTCCGAAATACCAGCAAATATTTTTTCACCCAATCTTGATGATACTTGGTGGTAATGATCAGTACACAGATCCCACTTGGCTCAAAAAATTTTGTTCTTCTAGGTTGAAGCGTTCGTCTACAGTAGCAGTTTTATATTTAGGTTTCACTCTGTTCTCTCATATATAGATAGATGAATTTGGAACTCTAAATCGAACATGGTTTGTAGTAGCTCTTTGAAACTTGACAAAATAAAGAGTTCTGAGTTTTGTCTCTATGGTTTGTTTCCTCTTCAAGTAGCCCTAGGCACAGACTGTGGAAAACCACTTTCATTGAGAGGGGTTGCCAAGCTTCTAAGAATAACGAGTTTCCGAAATATCAGCAAATATTTTTTCACCAATCTTGATGATACTTGGTAGTAATGATCAGTACACAGTACCCACTTGGCTCACGAAATTTTGTTCTTCTAGGTTGAAGCGTTCGTTAACAGTAGCAGTTTTTATATTTAGGTTTCTCTCTGTTGTCTCCTATATAGATAGATAGATGAATTTGGAACTCTAAATCCAACATGGACAGTAGTAGCTCTTTGAAACTTGACAAAATAAAGGAGTTCTCAGTTTTGTCTCTATTGTTTGTTTCCTCTTCAAGTAACCCTAGGCACAGAGTGTGGAAAACCACTTTCATTGAAAGGGGTTGTCAAGCTTCTAAGAAATAACGAGTTTCCGAAATACCAGCAAATATTTTTTCAACCAATGTCGATGATACTTGGTGGTAATGATCGGTACATAAATCCCACTTGGCTCACCAAATTTTGTTCTTCTAGGTTGAAGCGTTCGTTTACAGTAGCAGTTTTCATTTTTAGGTTGCATTCTGTTCTCCCCTATATTGATAGATGAATTTGGAACTCTAAATCCAACATGGTTTGTAGTAGCTCTTTGAAACTTGACAAAATAAAGGAGTTCTCAGTTTTGTCTCTATGATTTGTTTCCGATTCATGTAGCCCTAAACAGAGACTGTGGAAAAGCACTTTCATTGAAAGGGTTTGCCAAGCTTCCAAGAAATTACGAGTTTCCTAAATACCAGCAAATATTTTTTCACCCAATCTTGATGATACTTGGTGGTAATGATCGGTACACAAATCCCACTTGGCTCACCAAATTTTGTTCTTCTAGTTTGAAGCGTTTGTCTACAGGAGCAGTTTTTAAATTTAGGTTTCACTCTGTTCTCTCCTATATAGATAGATGAATTTGGAACTCTAAATCCAACGTGGTTTGTAGTAGCTCTTTGAAACTTGACAAAATAAAGGAGTTCTCAGTTTTGTCTCTATGGTTTGTTTCCTCTTCAAGTAGCCCTAGGCACAGACTGTGGAAAACCACTTTCATTGAGAGGGGTTGCCAGGCTTCTAAGAAATAACGAGTTTCCTAAATACCAGCAAATATTTTTTCACCCAATGTCGATGATACCTGGTGGTAATGATCTGTACAGAAATCCCACTTGGCTCACCAAATTTTGTTCTTCTATTTGAAGCGTTCATCTACAGTAGCAGTTTTTATATTTAGGATTCACTCTGTTCTCTCGTATATAGAAAGTTGAATTTGGAACTCTAAATCCAACATGGTTTGTAGTGGCTCT